>NW_015159735.1:703698-713927 GCF_001447785.1 Gekko japonicus
TTTCCCTGCCCCCCGCCCCCACTTGGCAGCCCTAATCTCACACAATATTCAGAAATAAGGAACAAGTCCCTCCCAGGATGAACAGGTACTGTTCACACCATGAACCTACAAAGTTGACGGTACTCATTTGAGGGTCATTATTGTGGAACAACACTTTTCACTGAACCCTTGTTAAGGGTATTTGCTTATGTACTTTGATTCCGTTTTTCAATCAGAGAGAAAATTGTCATAATAAGAACAGACAAATTAGTAGCATTAACAGAGTGCTCCTTTTGTGTTGAATGTGTTAAGTGGCAGAATAATATAATAGTTTCACAATGAATATTTGTAATTCAAGATTACTTCCATGTAAGTATCTATCATGGGTATAAGAACAAATGACCTTTACCAACATAAACATAGGGTTCCAGTTTCTACATGTGTGCAGTTTAGTGCTTAATTGCAGATTTGAACTGAACATGTAGCTTTCATCCCTACCGTACCGCCTGCCAAATCCAAATAGCAATCTATTCTGAATTTGCCAGGGTGGGGCACACATTTTGTTACAGCTCACCAGAGGAAAATATCTGGCGTCAGACATATGTGTATTTTTAGTGAAGCCTACCCTTCGTATGTCATTCCACAGAATACCTGGGAAAGACTTTTAACTAGATGCCTTGAATAATAACTAGCCTGAATGCAAACAAAAAAGCAATTCAGTATCATTACACCAATAGTTATCCAGCTGAATTAATGCTGCCCTATTGGACTGATGGCAGATTTGAACTAGGGCTTTCCTAGTTCACAGATACATCTTTCTAGCACTGGACTATAATATATATTATTAACTCTCAATCCAGTAAGCCACACTATCTCAACTATGGTTGCAGTCGCACGTGCCAGAAAAAACCGGGGGTGGGATCGAGGCTATTTCCTCCGGAGGAATTTGACCCACAGTTGCACGATCACACCTCCCTTTGAAGCTGTGGGCGCAGTCCGTCAGTGCGTGATCAGATGCAACTGTGGGTGAGTTGGGGGGGTTGTGCCGGGTTTCCCCCATACGCTTAATGGAGGGATCGATGAATCGCACCTCCACACTGAGGGCTCCCTATGGAGTTTGCGATGATGCGTATACTACGAAAAGGGGGGAAACAATGGCAGAGTTGAGATGGCCTGATCAGACCATCCCGACGCCATGAGAGCACACTGGAGCGGACACAAGAAAGTGCGTCTGTGGCCTGTCACAACCCGTTAACTACCGGATTTTCACCGGTGTCTTTTAACTCCACTTCTGCGGTGGAGCAGAATGGGTTGCTGACAGCTGCAGGGCACTTCCCAGATGTTGTTGTATGATTGCGCCTTTTAAATCTGCCCAGCATTCTCACCTATGTCGGGTCTAATTGTCCCTACCTGACAGCACAAGCCTATCCTGAGTTTTCACTAGATCTAGTGTTTTCTGATATTTCTTAGTCAATTAACTATTTTTCTTATAAACTGTCAGCTCGCTGCCATAGAGGCTGGTGTGGGGGGGGAGCTGCTTGGAATGTTTTTGTTTCTGTTCTCTAGCTCTTTTGATGGTTCTTCCTTATCTATATGTTTTATGTGCCTGACCTTGGTTCCTAGCTGTAACATCATCTCTGGGAACGCAGGACCATTACGTTCTGGTGGGCCCGGGGTTTTACCTTGATTGGCTCCTTGCTGCCCTGTTCCCCCTTTGAACTGTGTGTATCCGTCCACCCCGTGCTTTTTGCTTTAGTCTTAAAACAGATCCTGAAGTAGAGATGCCCTGCTGATACTGTATCAATAAACTTTCCTTCTGAAGAAGCAAGTTGTTGATTCTGATTGTTGCAGGAGTCTGACATAAACATTATTTGCTGTGCAGTCATTAAAGGTTAGCACTTGCTTCTCCCAATGCAAGTGCCACTCCACAGCTCACAGTTATCCCCATTCAACCATTCTTAGAATTAACTAGAAATACTTAGAAGTCTTTAATCAGCCACAGCCATGTCTGACAGGAGATTGGCTGAAAAAAGTCAAATTTCCATTTTCCTTCATTTATCTTTGGATTTGTTCCATAGATCAGGAGCCACATTAAAAGCTGTTATTACCTCCTTTGTTTTAAAAAAAATGGTAACACATACCTGATGCTAACTTCTGATGAGCTTGGAAGCTTGCATCATGTCTTGTGTCATTTGGGTTGGCCCCAATTAAAAATATTACAAGGATTTTGTTCCTTTTTGCATGGGCCAATACAGCTGTCTACTACTTTGTTTAAAAAAAAAACAACTTTTGTTGAGGAATTTTTACCCCCAGTGTCAATTAACATCTTAATTTTTGTTAAAATATTTACAGAATTCCAAAACATCTTTTGAGTCACATCAGCCTGTGTTTACAAAGCAGAGACTTTTAAGTCCTGTTTGGTGGCTTTGATGGGCTACACAGGATAGAATAATATTAATTGCCGGTTAAGATTATTAATTTATTATTATTAATTTTAATGCAAATGAATAAAACTATGAAGAACTGGTAATTAATACATTGGCATCAATGCACATAGAATCATAGAATTGGAAGGGGTCATACAGGCAACCTAGTCTAGCCCCCTGCTCAGTGCAGGATCAGCCTGAAGCATCCCTGACAAGTGTTTGTCCAGCTGCTGCCTGAAGACTGCCAGTGAGGCAGAGCTCACCACCTCCCTAGGCAGCAGATCCCACTGCTGAACTACTCTTACAAGGGTTGCCACGAGGTGGACTTACCTGGCCAGTGGGCTCCGGGCCACTTCTGAGACTGGAAGTGGGTTCGGGCCACTTCCAGTAAAACCAGAAATGCCCGTTCCAACATGCTGACATCACCTGCAAGTGACATGGGCATGTCAGGGACGTCTGGGGGCAATGCTCTGGCATTTGGGCAAACTCTATGGTAAATTCAGCTGAACTGGTGAATTTGGCTGAATTCACCATAGAGTTTGCTCAAACACCAGAGTGTCACCTCCAGATGTCCCAGACATGCCTATGTCACTTTCAGGGGGCACCAGCATATCAGAATGTGCACTTCTGATTTTACAGGAAGTGGCCTGAAAAATGTCATTTGGAGGTAGGATTTTCCCCCATTGGCTAGCTGGCCGGTGATGGGGAAGCACCCCAGAGGGTTCTGGCAACCCTAACTCTTACAGTAAAAAAAAATCCTAATATACAGCTTTCCACCTGTAATTTAAACCCATTATTGTGAGTCCTGTCCTCTGTTGCCAACAGGAACAGCCCCCTGCCCTCCTGTAAGTGACAGTCCTTCAAATACTTAAAAAGAGCAATCATGTCCCTTCCTCAACCTCCTGTCCTCCAAACTGAACATTCCCAAGTCCCTCAGCCTTTCCTCATAGGGCTTGGTCTCCAGGCCCCTGATCACCCTCATTGCTCTCTTCTGCTCCCACTACATTCTGGCCACAGTCTTTTTGAAGTGAGGTCTCCAGGACTGCACACAGTACTCCAGGTGCAACCTAATCAATGTGGTGTACAGCAGGACTATGGCATCTTGCAATTCGGATGTTATGCCGATATTGTTGATATACCCCAAGATCACATTAGCCTTTTTTGCCACTGCATAACATTGACTGCTCATATTTAGCTGACAGTCCACCTGTACCTCAGGAGTATGAATTAGACTCTTTCCAAGTCCAGTTTTCTATGCACTGAAACGTCACCACAAATTAAGAGTTGGTCAATCCACTGCTTATAAACTACAGTTGAGGACACTAGATGAATGCAGCTTAAGTCACCCACAGTTTTCCAAAGGAAGTGATCCTGTGAAAGGCTGACTTTCAGACTTATAAATTCCCTAAATAAATAAATAAATATGTTGTTTCTCCAGAGTTCTGCTTGAGGTGGCTAACAAATAAAAGCGATACCTTAAAATAATAAAAAACATAATAATTATCAATATAAAAACAAGCCATTAAAAATAAGTCATGGGTATAAAAACAACGTAAAACTGTTGGCAGAGTTTAAATATGCAAAGGAAATGGAGCACTGACTATTTAGAGAAAAATAGATTTAAAGAAGAACAAACTGTTATGGAACATAGAAGAGACAGAAGTTTAACTGTCTAACCTAATTGCTGAAGGAGGAACAAAAACAAGAAGGAAGATCTGCAGGAGCAGGAAGTCTCCAGAAGAGCCAATCAGGAGACAGGAGGGGATTATTTGAAAATACCAGGAAATCCTTAATCTGACTGTAGTAGCTACATAACCCCTCCAATGCCCCCTGTAGGATATTCTTTTTATCCTTCTTGCTTCATGCACACAGCAGATCTTGTATACTGTAACACACACAAAAAACCCTGAGCATTCTAACAAAATTTATGAACAGACCCCAGAACAGAAGACGACCATAAAACTGCTCAAAAGATTTTTTTAAAACTTTAGTGAAAAGCCTGAGCAACAAAAAATGTTTTGGTTTGGCACCTAAAAGACTGCATGCTAGTCAAGGTGGCACTACTGAAAAAGTTTCGTTTCTGGTTACCAATCTTACTCCTGCAGATAGTACACAGGACTTGGGAAGCAGATCTAAACTGACAGACTGAATGATAGAGAAGGAGGCAATCCTTCAAGTACCTTGGCATGAAGTCTGCCATTTGAGGAAATGAGGGGTGTAAAACACCTTCTGGGCAATTTTATATGTTTGATAAATTCTCTACAATTCAATGGGGCCCCTGCCTCTTTTGTCCGGTGAACAGTAGGGTGATAATGTTCTACCTGAAGACCAAATACTTTAGCCATGTTTCACCCACTATCAAGTTATCCTGTTTAGCAGTCTTTATGTTTTAGACCTCTACTCTTTTCTGACATTCATCTGTGCTTCCATCTTTCAGTTCAGGATGACATTATATCAAAACATGAACTTCTGTTGCTTTCTACTCTTCCTCAGTCAGGTTCTCAGTGCCTGAATGTTATTAATAATATGCCACTCAAAACTTTTCATGTTATAAGCTCCTTCCTTGGTAAGGAACAACTTGTGCTCCCCCCCCCAAATAAAAGATTATTTCAATTCATAAAAAAGAGAACTTTTTAAATCTGTCAAAACACATTCAGCTTGTAACAAGGGTTTCTTCAGAACTATATTTATTCCTATGCAAACTTGTGCAGATTTCATCAAGAATCATGACTAAATAAACTTTAAACAGGTGACAGCCTGGATTAGACCACCAATGAAGTTGTTAATGTGTATATTTGGTGAAAACGCAATCATTTTAATAGGTTTGGGTTTCCCCCCCTTAATTCTGGGCAAGGAAATTCAGTTTGGGAAGTAAACTGTTTGGGCCTGACCTTATTAGCAAGCATAAGCTTGATAGGATCTGCTTACCTAACCAACTTGGCTAATGAATTTTATGCACTAATAACCATGAAAGTCATACCTGCAGCTTAACATCAAGGCTCCTGGGAAAATGCAGCCAGTGGTCCGGACCAGAACTTCATTTCAAAAGTGAATTAACAGTTCTGACACAACAGACAGCCACTCCTTCAGTAAAGTAACTGCATGGAACCCCTCCACTGTGGGAAGTGTCTTGGGCTTCCTTTCTGATTGTGTTGGATGCTTTGCATCCTGGTATATGGTGCCAAAGGAAGACTTGCAGCCATTGCTGTTGGAGCTGGACATGTATGTACTAATGATCTGACTCGAGAGGCCAGGGGCAGGCCAATGGTAACACTCCTTAGGCAGAAGCAGGTATTGTGCAGGGAAACAAATACGACTGAGTCTCTCTGGGCCAAGTGACCCATCACAGTGGAGATCAGTGGTCATATCTCCCTAGTTTTCCTGTGTTTAATTCAGCTGCTGGGAGGAAGAGAGGCTGCCAGTTCATAGGAGGAAAGAATAGGTAACCACTCCCGTGCCCCATACACATTGTTCTCCTAATTGAAATCTTCCCTCTCTCTGAACTGCTGACCCTGCAGAAGAAAAAGTAGAAGTGCCTTACTCTCATATACATATGTATATAAACATATATGCATATAAGTATATCCCTGAAGGATATGCGCATAACATTCCACACCAGCTAGGTGGTTGCTGTCTAGATTTTCCTTTTGCTAGCTTGTTCTCATTTTCTAGGTCTTACATGCTGCTGCTCAAGTTTGGTGTAGTGGTTAGGAGCACAGACTCTAATCTGGGAGAACTGGGTTTGATTCCCCACTCCTCCACACGCACCTGCTGGTGTGATCTTGGGTCAGTTACAAGTTGTTTCAGAGCTACTGAGAAATTTTACATTACCCCTTTTAACCCGTTTTGAAGCCATTTTTGATCTGTTGTGGAGTAAACCGGTATAGGTACCCTGCCATTTCACACATGGCTTTCCCCTTCCGGTAAAGAGCTGGATCTGCAGCGGTTTGCCATTTCAGACTGCATCGCTTTTTCCTGCTTTTTCCCCACCGTTTTTTGCCCGCGCGGGCAATGTCCAGCTTTTTTTTTTACATTTGCTTTAGAGCGCCATAGTGCTATAGTGCTATAACACAACACTCCAGGCATTCCAATGGGGTTGATATACTGCTGTTGTGCTATAGCGTTATACCATTATAACGCTATAGCACTATAAAGCGAATGTTCAAAAAAAAAGCCGGCGATCGCCCGCGCAGGTGGAAAACGGTGGGAAAAAGAGCATCAGAACTGGGAGAGTAAACTGAAGATTACTTGGAAGCGGATGACAGGTAAAACGCTTCAGCCTCGTTTCCTAAATGAGACAGAAGCGTTTGTGTGTGAAATTATCGTTCTAAAACGGTTCTGTCTGAAATGACAGACCAGAAACCGTTTGGGAAGCGTTCCTCTTCCTTATTATATCCTCTGTCTGAAATTCCTCTCACGAGCAGACCTAGAAAGAGCTCTCTCAGCGTGTCTGTTGTGGGGAGAAGAAGGAAAAGGAGATGTAAACTGTTCTGAGACTCCTTTAGGTATTGAAGGGTGGGGTATAAATCCAATCTCTTCTTCTTCTTCTCCCATGATTTCCTGGTAGGAAAGGATACATGCAATCCAAGCTTGTACATAGACAGTTTGGTTGATACAGAAATCAGATGAGTTTGTTCAGAGTCCCCATCTTAAAGAAGAATGTAAGATATTACCTTTGTAGTCACAGAAATCGGCCTTTCAATTAATTCCACTTGTATTCACAGGCAACAAAATTTGCCCTGTGGAAGGAGCACTTTGCAGAACCCATGAGTCCAAACTCTTATAAGTAAGCAAAGGGTTAATTTTTTTAACTAGAAATTCTTGGTTATAAGTTTGGGGCAGTTTAATTTTCTCTTTTCCAGCATGAAGTTTTTTCAAACTTTAATTGAACTCAGTTATTTTATTCCATGTCAAAGCAAGAAAGGTGCCATCCATTTCATACGGAATATGATCTGAATGTATTTAGAGGAATCGGCTATGACAAGTAATTAAACCTGAGGTGTAAATGTCACTGCAAGAAGATTTATCCAACTCCACAGACTAACCATTTAGGATTCACAAATGTGTAAAATTGCTATCTGATTAATCTTTCATCCTCCTGCATCTTCCATTGTAGCCTTTTGATTTAACTGTTTATCTTTGACCCAAAACTAAAATGAATCTGGAATACTCATTATGAAGTTTTAGTTGTTAGATATATGGGAACATGACAAACATGACAAAGAGTCCAGTCCTAAAACCGTAACACCAATACATCACCAACACTACTAGTTGGTATCCTATGTCCAGTCTGCTTCAAGGATAAATGTGGAAAAAAGATATTCTTCACAAGGCACAGAGTGTAGTGATTGCGTACAGCAACTCTACTGACATCCACTGATCCCCATGTGGCACACAAGGAAGAAGCCAAGTGGTTGCATTATCAGACTATTACCATACATGCACAGAGCATAACAAGGGAGGTGACAAACCTTCAGTCTCTAAGAAAGGCAGTGGCACCACCTACAAACTAGTCCTGGATTCACAACAGACCTCTGCAAAAAATACATGTCCAATGAATTTTATTGTTTGAATTTATTTTAGGCATCTACTGCTTTAAAGTTTTCTTGGGTAGGCATTCTAATTTAGGGATGTTTTCCTTGTAGCCACCATTTTCCAAGATGGCGGATATGGCTATTTCAATGTTTAAAAATTCACATAGGATGATCATACAGGTTTCAAAATAGATGTTTTTTGAGGTCAATAAAGCCAAATACACTATTATATTAGTTGTAGAGATAGCCATTTTTCTTGTAGTGGACATTTTGCAAGATGGCAGATCTTTTTTCACATTCTTGTAGGGTGCTTATATTGTTCAGTCAAGTCACAGATGTGGTCTCCTAATTTTTTTTTTAAAAAAAACAAGGCTAAGAAGTAGTCCAGAGAAGAAAAAAACACTTTACAACTAAGCTGAGACCGATTTTCCACAAGCTGCTGCTTTGCCTTCGCTTTTCCCTTTCCTCCGATTGTATGCATCAATTTCCCACTATTTGCTGTGTGGCCGCATTTTGACCCGCAGCTTCACCTGATTTCCCCCACGTCTTCTTGATCCTGTTTTTTGAGGATCCAGAAGACGCAGGCGAAATCGGGTAAAGCTGTGGGTCAAAATACTGTCGTGCAGCAAATAGTGGGAAATTGACAAATACAATGAGAGGAAAGGGAAGAGCAAGGGCAGAGCAGCAGCTTGTGGGAAATCGGTCTGACTCTCAGAATATGTCCACCAGACATGAAACACTGGAAGTCTCCTGGTGTGCGGATCACTTCCAACTCTGCTCATGATTTTGAAGTTTCTACAAATTTATAAAAATCTTGGTTTCCTGAAGAGCTACAATTGACTTATCTATGTCCAAGACCTTCATAAACGTCTGGCAGTGATACTGGCTTAGATATTTCCCTGTCATGCAACTGGATATTCCTTAAATGGAGATGCTGGATGCTTCACCTGAGGCATGGTGCATGCCAATTATGTGCCTCTACCACTGAGTGGCAATCCCTCCTGCTGATCAAATGCAGGGTTGCCAGGTCTTGTTGCCTGCCACTGCTCTGATAGGTGGTGGGAGAAAAAAATTAAATTAAAAAATTAAATCTCATGCAATGTCACTGGAAGTGATGTCTCATTGCTCTAGGAATCACCAGAAACACTATGGTTTTACCATAGAGTTTCCTAGAGCAATATGGCATCACTTCAGGTTTTTCCTGGAAATGACTTCATAGTGTGTATGATACCATTTCCCACTCATGTCCCCACCCACTAGCAATTGCCAGTTGGCACGGCCTGGCAACCCTGAAAATAGCAAACTACTTTTGAAACTGAGGGTATTTTCAGAAGCAAATGTTTCTTGTGTGCTAAAGGGAGGTGTCAGCCATCTAAGTTTTGGGGTAAGCCTAAAGAAGCTCTTTGGATCACTGCTTGAGCCTCCACCCATTCAGACACAATCATGCCCCCCTTTGTTAAAAAGCGTCTAGCCAAACATCCCTGCAGTAATGACTGTTAGAAATCCAGAGTGGCAACTGTTGTTTACACCAACAGATCAAAATGCTTTTGAATGAAATGGAATATATCTGAAATGCTGTCTTTCAAAGCTGCCATTCAGAGCAGGGCTTAAAAGATTAAATTTTATATATTTCTAATACCTTGGTCTTTGGAACTTGAAGCAATGTTTTTTTTTTATTTCAACACATGCCCTTTTTCTTTCGTTCTCTAAAGTTTCCTAGGGGGGCTGGTCTCCAAAGGCTTTCTAGGATCTACTTCTTCTCTGTTTGAAAGGTGTATTTGCCACATTTTCATGCTCTGCTTAATTATGATAACCAAGGCTGCTTATCCAAGGCTCACTACACAGATGATTCCTGAGAAATTCTGTACTGGTCCAATTTCAGTCACCAAATTGGCCTGGGTTTGTTTGTTTTTTAAGTCAAGCTTTTCCCACCTGCAAAAAAATCCTACTGGGAAGGTTTTTAATAATCTATCTATTTATTTATTTGCTTGTTTCTTAATGTTAAAATGCATTGTGCATCTATTACCGTGCTGCTCACAGCAAGCTATGTACCCAGTTGTCCTCACCCAAAGGAGCCACATTTACTTCCCTTCTGAATGGGAATATTTGAGAGGTATTGCTAGGGAAATTACTGACCTCCATGCACACCGTGGTTCTCCAGGACAACAAGTCATCCAGCTCTGTGTCCCTTGAGTGTCATAACTGCGCTGCGGCCTCTGTGCTCACCACAGAGACCAAAATTGGCCGGCACTGGCCCTACTGTGGCTCCAAACAGGACCCAGCGGCTCAG
>NW_015159735.1:714538-726285 GCF_001447785.1 Gekko japonicus
TCTTGAAAGCCCCTTGCTGGGGTCGCCATAAGTCATCTGCAACTTGACACACTTTACACACACACAGGAAGGATCAGAGATGAAGAGCCTGCTCATACTGTCAGGGGAAAGGAGGGTGGCTGGAAACAAAGAGAGAGAGCCCGAGGGTGTGTTAGCCAAATTGCCTTAAATTCTCAATTAATATTGGGCAAGTTATGAGTATTAATTGGCAATAGGCAAATTAGGGTTCACACCAGTTTATACTGAAGTCCCACCTTTACTATAAGTACCAGAACAGACACAGAGACTATGATTGGTAAAATATAATGTCTTTTACTAATGGAGGTGTCTCAGTCAAACAATACTCAAGCACACACACATATATACTGATTCTCAGAAATAAAGACTGATCATAAACACATTTGCATTAGCAGGACATTCGTTGATTGGGTGATATTTACCTGTCCTCATTGACTGAGCCGTTCCAATGGAAAAATGGAGGGGTTAGAAATAGAAGATGGGGAACATGTGCTCTGAACCGGCAGAACCACGTGGACTCTAGCTGCAGACTAGAGTTTAAAGATGGAGGTAGGGTATATGGATAGCAAGCTGAACATAAGAGGGTTAAAGCTTCGATAGGGGTTGTGGAGAGGGAGAGGGAGAGAGAGACCATGTGGTTGGGAAGCATCTTTTATAATGTGGGGGGGCAGGCTGAGCTAGCCACATCCCTCTGTGACACCTACTGTTAGTCCATCCCATAAAACATACTATTGGCTGGCTGGAAGAGGGGAGGGGGAACTAAGGAGTGGTCAGTATTGAGATCTAGAAACTTAGACTGGAAGCTGGCACCTGGTTGCAGGTAAGATGAGTCATTCGGTTAAGGCTATTCTCTCTTGATGGCCCTAGCCGGCTTGCTGATGGGTGAGCGATTAGTGGCTAAGCAACTATTACTAGAGTCTCAGAGCTATGTGCAGCTTTGCAGGTCTGGAGGGGGGGAAGGGGTTGCCTACATGTGCTGGAAGAAACTCCTAGTGGAGTTTGGAGTTCTCTGTCCTCGTGTCTTTCCATGGCATGGCGTACAGGCTTATGGAACTGCTTCATCTCACAGTAGGCGAGATGGCTGGTAACTCTGGACCATCACTGGAGCAGCAATGCTAAAGGAAGGTGTCCCTCTTTCAGGTGTGCAGTCTCAACAGGTATTCCCAGGTCACCATGTTGTACAGTCCCTTTGCACAGTCCATACAGTTCATAAAAAAAACATTGATAGGCTTGCATGGCAACAGGTGTTGTTCCCCCCTCTTCTCTTTGCATTCTGAGACCTGCACCAAGAAAAGGGGTCCTGGAGAATGCTGTGGCCTCGGACTCCAGTTTGGGGGAGGAAGAACTGGACACTCTGTTTGGTGATTTTATGATCTGCTGTTATGATGCCAAGGCTCTGTCAGTTTTGCCAGCCAGTGTACTAGATGGTTTAAGTTGCTGGAGGACTTAGTTTTGTTGTGGTGTTCTTCTATTGATCTGTTGGAGTGATTTGAATTTTTGACTGTTTTAATTTTTCATTGTCTACCAGAATGTCCCTGCAGTAATGACTCTTAGAAATCCAGAGCATTTTCAGAAGTGATGGTACGAATCTATAGGGTTCTCTCCTATCCCATATACTGGATGATCAGTGGATAGTTGGACTTTTACTAGCTATCCAGATAATCTTATAAAGGATTAATTTGTGTTTTTTTTAAAAAAAAGAGCTCTGCCATGAACTTTTTGAGACAGTACTACACATTGCACTCTCCTGGACCTCACAGACATTTCATGTTTTGGATCAGAACCCAGATCATTTCAATGGGATTCTGGTTATCCTTCATTTGCAAGTTTGAAGTTCTGTTGTAAAGACCTGAACAATGAAATAAGCTTCAGTGATGTTTGAGAGCTGGTTATGCATAATTTACTGTTATTGTTATCTATAATTTATGGGAGATTAAATTCTAGTGGATGTTATGAAATATAATTTTAAGTAATATCGTGTAGAATTTGACTATGTGGAGTTTTTTCTTCTAGTGTTTTCAATACACTGAGTGTGTAATAAGTTTTGAATGCATGCTTGCATGCATGAATTTAAGCACTGTCTAATTTTTCCCCCCGGTTGAATAGCTGGATAGAATTAGATATGCTTTCCAGCAATTTTTAAAAGTTATTTTCAAAATTGTAAATACTGACCATGAGTGCATTATAAAGGACAATGGCTTCTGACTGTCAAAGGTACTACAGAGTACCAAAGAAGAGTTAATTATAAAAATGATCTTGGAATAAACAGCAGGAGAATAACCAGTCTAGATTAATACCAATTGGTCATAGCTGCTTTACTGAATGAGCGTGGCTCAAATTCCATCAAATTCCTTCCTCTCCCCACAACAGACAGCCTGCGAGGTAGGTGGGGATGAGAGAGCTCTGACAGAACTGCTCTTGAGAAAACAGCTCTGAAAGAACTGTGACTGACCCAAGGTCACCCAGCTGGCTACATGTGGAGGGGTGGGGAATCAAACCCAGTTCTTCAGACTCAAGTCCGCCACTCTTAACCACTACATAAAGCAGGGCTATTTTTGGGCAGGAACACACAGGAACGGAGTTCCGGATGGCTTCCAAGTTGGCCACACCCAGCAGGAACTCATTAGCATAATAGGCCACACCCAATAGCAGAAACTCATTAGGATTGGCTACATTAGGGGTGTGTGGCCTAACATGCAAAGGAGTTCCTGCTACAAAAAAGCCCTGGGTTTTGACAACAAACAAGGTAAACAGAATAACAATCAAAAGGTGGGTGTGGCTGGATAACCACAGTTCTCGTAACATGGGGGTGTGGCCTAATGTGCTAATGAGCTGTGCTGTCAGGGGTGTGGCCTAATGTGCTAATGAGTTTCTGCTGTTGGGTGTGGCCTATTATGCTAATGAGTTCCTGCTGGGCTTTTTCTACAAAAAGAGCCCAAAGCATGTCATCCTTAAAGTATGGAAAAGCTAACACTCTGGCTTTGTCTAGTCCCTTGTGAACCAGAAAACGACACTACCATTCCTTAGTACAACAGAATTTGTGTGTAATTGGTCGATGGACATTTCTTAGTTTCAAGGAAAGGAAGCCACAGTACACAGAAAACCATTACATTTTCTCTCCTTATGGCCACCAAGGAAGAGGATGCTTGATTCTGCCTTAAAACTAGATGGCTCTATGTGCCCTGTGTGGACAGAATCCAAAAAAGAAAGAGGAGAATCATGAATATACATCAGAGAGCTTCTTCATCTGTGCTCCCAGTTGCCCTGCTGCAGAGGCAAGGCTCTTTTCAAGTAGAATTGTTAAGCTGAAAAATGGGTTGCCTTTTCAACCTTTGATGATAGCTCAATGAAACATGCTAACAGCTCTGCATTTTCCTCAGGAAAAATGTCTTGGAGACAGCCTGATACAGAAATAGGGATCGCAAATAACAGCAGGAGAACATCCACCTATACCAGTGGTGGCGAACCTATGGCACGGATGCCAGAGGTGGCACTCAGAGCCCTCTCTGTGGGCACGCGTGCCATTGCCCCAGCCAGGCCCAGACCACCATTAAACTGTCGAATTCTCTGCCAAATAATTTTAAGTAAATGAAAGCATTTGGGATTGCTTTCCTTACTTTGTTTGGATCATCTTAAGTTAATGTATGAGTTATTTTTTCTAAAGTAAAACCTCAGTATTCAGGTTAAATTGCCGTGTGGGCACTTTGCGATAAATAAGTGGGTTTTGGGTCGCAGTTTGGGCACTCAGTCTCTAAAAGGTTCACCATCACTGACCTATGCAAATGCCAGTTTAGCCATATCCAATCCATGTGCCCTTCTGCCTTAGCAGGTATATTCTATGTGTATATGTTCCCACTTCAGAGAACTCTGGTGAAATATTTCTGTTGACAGCACTCAATTTGCAGATCCTGTTTCTTTATGAATCTGGCTTCCATAGAGAGCTGCAAATGCCTTGTGCCTTAGCAACAGTCCACTGCAAGTGGATTTTAAAAAATCAGTGCCAGCTCTATTGCTAATGGCAAGAAAGAGATGCAGATTCTTCCATAAACATAGTGTGTGGGGGGGTTCTCTCTGTTTTCGCCTTACTGAATTTAATGATTGAACCCTAAATGTGTTTGCTACCTAAGTCTTCTTTATAATTGCATGTTCTTCCACAGGCCAAACAGCTATAACTGATGAAAATGTCACTTGGCGTGTTGAGCTGAACACAGCCGGGAAAACAAGCAGGGATCAGTTTCTGCAGGAGGGCTATTAACTTCCCAATGGGGCCTGCAGTTCTCCGAGAAAATTACAACTGTGTGGTGTAGTCCTAGTATCAGACTATGATCTAGGCAATCCAGGTTAGAATCCCAACTCTGCGATGGAAGCTGGCTGGGTGACTTAGGGCCAGCCACACACTCTCAGCCAAACCGATCTCAAAGGGATGTAGTGGGGAGAAAATGGAGGATAGGAGAATGATCTCATTTGGTTTGGATCTCCCTTGAGGAGAAAGGCATGCAGTAAATAAATAAACTGATCTCCCGATGACAGAGATTCTTTCCCCTTGAGGAACCACAAAGGACAGTGTCTATGGCAGGGGTGGCCAAACTGTGGCTCCGGAGCCACATGCGGCTCTTTCACACACAGGGCGATTTCGCACTAGAGCTGCCTCGCGGCGCAGCCGCCATTTGCCCAAACACAAATATGTTAATTTCACACCAGAGGCTGCGGGGCTGCATTTGACCCGCAGCTTCGCCCGATTTCCTCCACAGTTTCGTGATCCTTAAAAACCAGGATCACAAAACTGCGGAGGAAATCGGGCGAAGCCGCTAGTCAAAATGCAGCCCCGCAGCCTCAGGTGTGAAATTAACATGTTTCTGTCGGGGCAAACGGCGGCTGCGCCGCGAGGCAACTCTAGTGCAAAATCGCCCACATTGTGCGGCTCCCAGCAGGGTGGCTGGGGAAGCTAAGTATCATTAGCAAACAAATATCATTGGACAAATAAATATCAGTATCAGTATCTGCTTTTACCGGTTTTGTTATTATTTTTGGCAGTCTCATTTAATGTTAATTAAAAGCAAATTTGCATATTTACCAGTAAAAACATGTAATATTTATTCATGTCTTGAGGCTCTCAAACATCTCACATTTATTCTATGTGGCTCTTACGTCCAGCAAGTTTGGCCACCCCTGGTCTATGGCATCTCATTCCTGTTCAGCTCTCTCCTCTCTCCAGACTCTGCCCCCACATCTCCAGTAATTTACCAAGCTGGAGCTGGCAATCCTATTCTGCAGCAGCTGAAATGGCAGGTGATAACCACCCAGGATTGTGAAATGCAAAATGAAGTGACAAAATATCAATAGTCATATATTCTAGGTCCCTCGCTTTCCCACCTCCACCCAGATTGGAGGTTTCTCAAGATCTACCTGAACACAATGAATCCACAAAATAGAACTGAAAGAGTTTGTTAGAGAAAAACGTCCATCCACAGCGGAAAAGTAGAGAGTATCTAACCTAACAAAACAACAGATGGTATGAGGGTTTTAGGCAATTGACATACCATGTAAAATCATAGCTGTTACTAGGGATGGGCACAAACCAAAAAAAATGTGGTTCGGTTCATGGTTTGTGTCATGCTTTAGCTGCCAAACAAACTGGTGAGGTTTGTGAGGTCTGGGATGTGGTAGAACACCGAACTTGCAGGGGATCCCAGGCTGACTTTCCTCTACCTGCCCTCCAAGTTTGGTGAGGATTGGATTTATGGGGTCCACGTTATGGCCCCCCAAAGAAGGTGCCTGAAAGGTGGCTGAATTTTATTTTATTTTTTAATTTGTAGCTTGAGCACTCTATTTGGATTCTGAATATTGCAGATTGGACCGAAACAGATCCATAGGCATATGAAATAAAACACACTTGGATGGGTGGTCCATGTTGCATTTTAAGAATATTTATTCCTACTTACTCCACAGGTGAACATGTCTGTGTGAGTAAGGTCTACGCTGTATTTGATCATTGTTGTTTTTTAGGTCCATTCTGTATATGATTAGTTTGAAATATAGTGATGTTTAATTTGTGAAGCACTCAGCTTGTATTTTACCACTGAGGAAGGCTTTTAGGTGAAATGCATTTGGTTATTGTATTTGCACACATTGTGAACCTTTTAACCTATATTTATATATTCTGATGTTTGTCCTGATATTAGGTATAGGTACTTATATACAGAACCATAGATATGTGGTTTTTATTGTGATTTAATATTGTCTATGCATAATTAAAATTTATTGTATATTTTTATATTAGCACTGCATGTTTAGCTCTATTTGATTATTGTTTTCACCCTAACCTCTTTGGTTACCCTCCCTTGCAGGTTCAGGAGGGTCAGGTGTGTACAGAATGGATCCTGTGCAAGCTAAAGACATCAAAATCCCAATGCTCCTCTACATGCCCTCCAAGTTCTCTCCCCTACATTGCTTTGACCTTTGGTAAACATTTATATTGAGCAGAGACAATCTGTCTGGAAATGTATCCATTCAGGGACTTCCACTAACTGCCATGAACTGCTTGAAAGTTCATAGAAAGTTTGTTCCGGTTGACCAGACACGAACTTGAGTTCGTGAACCACGAACCATTCAAAATTTGTCATGAACTTTAGTCTGTGATCCTGTTCGTGCCCATCCCTAATTGTTAATTTTTTTCGACGCCTTCACATGAAGCTGCCTTATACTGAATCATCCCCTTGGTCCATCACAGTCAGTATTGGCAGCACTTCTCTGTGGTCTCAGGTCTTTTGCATAACCTTTTGCCTGGTCCTTTTAGCTGGAGATGTTGGGGATTGAACCTGTGACCTTCTGCATGCCAAGCAAATGCTATGCCACTAAGCCACAAACTCTTCTCATTGATTCCTGGCTTTAGGACCCAGAAGCTTCTTTCCTCACATATGTGGACCAGCATTCTGACTGGAGTTCCTTCACACAAACACATAGCCATATACCTTCTGAGATATCCAATCAAACACTGCAGAGCGACACTTCTGTTACCTGACAATGGGCAAATGTTTCCCAAAGGCAAGAAAGCTGCTGTGTAAGTAAGTGGCAGTTTTCCCCTTTTTTGACTTCATTAGGGTGCCATTTATTTAGGAAGCAGCTTGTCCTATCGCTCTGCAGCACACAGAGGTAGGCTGAATTTTGCAACAGAGCTCCCCTACTGGCTATCTGCTATAATTTGCAGACATCTTCAAACAGACTTTAGAAAATACGAAGAGCCTTGCTGGATCAGACCACTGGTCTATGTAGTCCAGCATTCTTTTTCACACAGTTGCCCTGGAGGACCAACAAACAAGACATAGAGGCCAAGGTCCTCCCGTGACATCTTCTAACACTGGTATGCAAAAGCTTACAGCCTCTACATATGGAGAGTCCCTTGAATCTCCATGCCTATTAACCATTTATGGACTTATCTTCTGTGAATCTTTCTAATCACTTTTTAGAACCATCTATGGCTCTGGCCACCACTACATCTACTGGCAGTGAATTCTACCACTGTCCTGAATCTATTGGCCAAGAACTACATTGGGTACCCCCCGAGTTCTAGTATTGCAGGGGGGGAGGTCTCTGTTTCTGTGTTTAATTTTTGATTTTTAAAAGAAGACCTTCATGTACCAGGATAAAAGCCAAAGAAACGATTCAGAGAATCATTCACATATAAAGAAATTATATCTGGTATTCTTTAAAGTGACAACAGTTCACAACTATTTAAAAGTTAATTTCACTGTTTCCCAAGAAGAGTTATGGATCCACAAGGGTTAAGCTGACTCAAAATATTATAAAAATGCAAAATTTATTCAGGTGTACACATTTTAAAACTTAGACTCATTAAAAATATACCATTCAGACATAAAAAAACTTCTCAACATTCATACATAGATGGGTTAGTGCTGTGCAACTGAACCAAACGCGTTTCGGCCCCTCAAAGGGCCTTCCTCAGTGGTCACAATTCCAATTACAAATTTGACATACATTCAAAAAAAATTTTTTACATAAGATGTACATATACAGGAGAAGGCCAGATGTTGTTTCCTAAGTACTGATTGCAAACAGAAAAAGAGGGAAAAGGGAAGCAAAGAAAAATTCATTATAGTTTCCCTTATGTACATTATTGTTAATTGACAAATACTATATACTAAAAATAAAAATTACCTTCTGTATTGTATGTTATTATTCTATAAGATGGGCCTCCAGTTTAGCCAAATAAAGTCCACCAATAATTCTAAATATAAAAGGGAATGAAATAATTTCATAAAGTTATATGTTTCAAAAAGGAATTCATGTTTTATAGTTTTTTTTAAAAAACAATTTCTTAAAAAATTGGCCTACTAACCTGGTATCACAAACTTGTGTGAGTTGAATGTATGTCACTCCATCCTGTACAAATTCTGGTATAAGCTACTATACTGGCCACCATATATAGCATTACTAGGGTGATGCAATCACCAATTACTGTACATGTCAATCAGGAGAGATGCATCATAGAAGGAGGGGCAGAAGGAAGGGTAACCATGGAGTAAAGATGGGATCCATAGCAACGTTTTGGGTTGAGTTTTCTTCCCCCCCCCTTTTTTTCCCCCTTCCCCCCTTCCCTTCCTTTTTGTTAGCATCCCAAGAAGAGTTAACATAACAGCACAAATATTTAACCTATGAATTAAGCCTCTGTTTTATTCTCCTAAAAAAAAATACTGCTTTGAAAAGATTTGACCTTTCTTGCTGCTGTTGTTGTTACAATGTGCTTGATTATCCAAATCATTTTTGACTGGTTAGATGGCCCGCCATTCTCTGGTTCACGTCCCCTCTAATTGGTGCCACCTCCAGGATTAACCTGCAGGTTTGTGATTACACATTAGGTGCCTGTGAGAGCAGGTCTAGAGCCTCACACCTGTCTGTGTGCCAGTATTAGTTCAAGGGAAAGTATCTTGAGGCTGGACTCCTTGGCTTTAGAATCGATCATTTGTCCAAACTGGTTTCAGAAGGGCTTGTTTAGCTGAATTCACTTTGTAATTTGTGTGAGCTATATTTGCATGCCCAGGCTTAGGTGAGAACTTGTCAGACATGGAAGAGACACAGTATTTGGCAATTTATACCAACACTTTTTCTTTTGGTGGCAAGCAATGGCAATAGTCTTGCGCAATACACAGCTCAGGTGCCTGAACTTAACTGCCTAATTCATGAGAAGGGGGACTTAGACAGGGCACAGGGATAAATTAAGGCAGGCTGTGCAGAAGTCAATTAGTCAACAGCAGCTGTATATTTCAAGTATCTGCTGCTGAGTAAAGGCTCAGATAGTGATGAAAGATGCCATCAAGTTGCAGCCAACCTAAGGCAACCCCATAGGGGTTTCAAGGCAAGAGTCATTCAGAGGTGGTTTGCCATGGCCTGGCCCTGCGTGGCAACCCTGGACTTCCTTGGTGGTCTCCCATCTATGACCTAACCAGGGCTGACCCCGCTTAATTTCTGAGATATGATGAGATCAGGCTAGCCTGGGCCATCCAGGTCAAGGCTAAAAATATCAATTATTTTAACTGGCATCCAAAAAGGAAGTGAGCTCCCCTCTCTAGCTCCAGCTCCTGCCAACCTAGCAGTTTGAAAGCAAGACATTGCAAGTAGATAAATAGGTACCACTTCGGTGGGAAGGTAAGAGCGTTCCATGCGCCTTGGGGGTTTAGTCATGCCGGCCACATGACCACGGAAACGTCTTCGGACAGCGCTGGCCCTTCGGCTTTGAAACGGAGATGAGCACCGCAACCCTAGAGTCGGACTCGACTGGCTTTCGAGCAAGGGAACCTTTACCTTTACCTTTTTATCCAAACGTAACATAGGGAGGCACACTTTGGCCTCCTATGCCACATACAGGTGAGTTGAAGTGGGAGACTTTGGCACACTCTGATCTGCTGTCTATTCCTCAGGGAACTGATCCAGAAAATCTTGAGTCAGTGGTGCTGTTTTTTTTTAATGTGGTAAGGGGAACATACCCAAACTCTGCATAAAGTGTTTCAGGCATGGTTTACCTGTGGTCCTTCCTCTCATTTTTGCCAGATTCGTATTCCCTTAGATGTTAAATGTGCAGCTTTTGCACATTCCGTCTTTAAAGCACAATGGTGCATTGTTGAAGCCAAGACCACTATGGACCCAGGAAATGGTTTACCCGTGGAGGCACTATAATACACACTGGAGTAAAACAAGCTTCCCCACTGGCAGCACCATTCCGTTCTGAATGGGATTATCTTCAAAGCAAAGCAATGACCAGAGCCAGAGCCTGGGCCTTTTTTGGGGGGGGGGGAAGCCACCACAATTCAACACTTCATTAATTTGTCGCTTAAACTGCACTCACTCTAGTCCCATTCATGGCCTCGGAGCAAATTCAAAGAAACGTTCCATCAAGTGGACAGTTCCCAAAGCACTTAACCTGTGGGAAATCAGACACTGCATTTTTAAAAAAAAAATTATTTGGAAGTGCTGACAATGTGCTCATATTCAGTGAACAGGCAGAGGTCTGTTCAAAAAGCACCTAGTCCCATTCGAGGAAGTAGAGACGGAGGTAGACATAGAGGTGCTCGGGGTTTGGGAGCCAGGAGTGAAGGCACTGTGCCAGATTTGAGCCCAGTAGCACCTTAAAGACCAACAAGATTTCCAGGGTAGAAGTTTTCCAGAGTCAAAGTTCCCTTTGTCAAATCCAGTGCCAATCAGAGTAGGAGTGTGACCAGTGACATTAGGGATCCTGTATGTGAAATAAATAGGTGAAAGCATAATAATACTGGAAACTGGCTTCATCTACAGTTAGTAATCTGGACAAAGTCCCAGTGCCACCAGGGGAGCATCAAAGTGGTGGATATTGCAGGCACTGGGAGACCGTCCTAATGGAGCTCTTGGGAACACAGTGACCTGATGACTTGGTTGGCCATGCTGCAGTTGTAGTCTCAAACGTAGAAAGAGAGTGTTAGCCGAATTGCTTTATTTAAAGCCATTGGCAATTTATAAATGGGTCCTTGCCAATAATTTTTGATTTTTAAAAGAAGACCTTCCTGTACCAGGATAAAAGCCAAAGAAAAGATACAGAGAATCATTCACATATACAGAAACTGTACCTAGGAAGGGCCAGGTGAATGGTCCTTTCCTTTTATAGGGAGTTCAAGAGATGGTTTGTGGCTGTGGCAACCTCTTGACCCACCTACCTGTTAGTCCATCCCAAAAACAATCCTATTGGTTGACTATAGGAGTGGGAGGTTACCTATAAGGAGTGGCCAATATTGTAATCCAAAACCTAACTCAAAGGAGGGCATCTGGGCAAGTGTGAAAACCTTGGCAGTCAGGATGCTCCATTGTAGTGTTGATGAAGCTGGCCATTCTCATTGTGAACCAAATGTCCATTTGGCAGGAAATACCAATGCAGGAACAAAGCAGTGATGTGTTGTACGTGACCACAAATGATTCTGCAATGGGGGCTGTCTCTTCTCAAGCTGTTGTTTCTTACTGCTCACAATAATGGCGATTTGTGCTTCTTCACCAGGCTGGTAACTGTGTAGCTAAAACCTTATTTACACATGTAAGGCTTGTGCAGGCACCTTCTATGTGTTACATCACAACAGGTGACTTAAAATGTACAGTTCTCTGAGCCTATGTGTGTGTGTGCACAGTCCATTGTGTGTAGCAATAAATATAGTCCATAAAGCAAAATATCAAGTTCATTCTCTAACAGTAGG
>NW_015159735.1:726427-726586 GCF_001447785.1 Gekko japonicus
ACAAGAGCTTCAGTGGACACAATGTCTGCTTTGGGCCTTCACTGGGGTGGTGCAGAGCCGATGGGGTGGGCATAGCAGCAGTGTGGCCTAGTGGGCTGATATTCTTACTTCATGTTGGACAGGAGCACCAGAGGAGATCATTGGCATAGTGAGCCCCAA
>NW_015159735.1:729573-729705 GCF_001447785.1 Gekko japonicus
GGATATTGCAGGCACTGGGAGACAGTTCTAATGGAGCTCTTGGGAACACAGTGACCTGGTGACCTGGTTGGCCATGCTATTTAAAGCAATTGGCAATTTATAAATGGGTCCTTGCCAACTATACCAAGGTCC
>NW_015159735.1:729975-735617 GCF_001447785.1 Gekko japonicus
ATGGGAAGAAATGGAAACTAAAGGGAATTCACACACGACCAGAACCAGCCAGAATGTGTGGGTCTCTTGACGTCAGATCAAGAGATCAAAGTAGAGGCAAGGGTTTGGGGATAGCAAGTGGGACTCAAGAGGAGTAAAAAGCAGACAGGGGTTGTTGCGGGGGTTGCTAGCTAGGAAGGGCCAGGTGAATGGTCCTTTCCTTTTATAGGGGGTTCAAGAGATGGGTTGTGGCTGTGCCAACCTCTTGACCCACCTACCTGTTAGTCCATCCCAAAAACAATCTGACTATAGGAGTGGGAGGTTACCTATAAGGAGTGGCCAATATTGTAATCCAAAACCTTACTCAAAGGAGGGCATCTGGGCAGGTGTGAAAACCTTGGCAGTCAGGATGCTCCACTGTAGTGTTGATGAAGCTGGCCATTCTCATTGTGAACCAAATGTCCATTTGGCAGGAAATACCAATGCAGGAACAAAGCAGTGATGTGTTGTACGTGACCACAAATGATTCTGCAATGGGGGCTGTCTCTTCTCAAGCTGTTGTTTCTTACTGCTCACAATAATGGAGATTTCTTGTGCAGGCACCTTCTATGTGTTACATCACAACAGGTGACTTAAAATGTACAGTTCTCTGAGCCTATGTGTGTGTGTGCACAGTCCATTGTGTGTAGCAATAAATATAGTCCATAAAGCAAAATATCAAGTTCATTCTCTAACAGTAGGCAGTTCCTTCATCAAATGGTAAATCAGCAGTGACAGCTGATGGAACGGCTCTGCACCACCCCAGTGAAGGCCAAAAGCAGATGTGGACTTCAGTAAGTGCCTGGTGGCCTCTTAAATATCAAGTTCATTCTCTAACAGTAGGCAGTTCCTTCATCAAATGGTAAATCAGCAGTGACAGCTGATGCAACGGCTCTGCACCACCCCAGTGAAGGCCAAAAGCAGATGTGGACTTCAGTAAGTGCCAGGTGGCCTCTTCTCTAAGTTGAAGTAGGTAGAAGCTTCAACACAAGAGCTTCAGTGGGCACAATGGCTGCTTTTGGCCTTCACTGGGGTGGTGCAGAGCCGATGGGGTGGCCATAGCAGCAGTGTGGCCTAGTGGGCTGATATTCTTACTTCTTGTTGGATGGGAGCACCAGAGGAGATCATTGGCATAGTGAGCCCCAAGGAAGCTGGCAGGTGAAGGCTGCCATCCTTAGCCTGAGGAGGAGACCTCCCACCACCATTTGCAGGACCAATGCTATAGGGCTAAGGCAAACCCATAGGCTGTGGGATGGCTTCCTGTACCACCTGTTGACTGCCTGTGCCCTAACCTGATTTGGGGAGAGCCTCAGGGATCATCTGGCTGCCCCCGTTCTTACCATTAGGTCTGAATGCAGTTGGCTCATGATCTTCCCATGGCCCTTCGACAATGCCATGGACCTGCTGACTCAGTAGTATTCATAGGAAGGTACACCATGATTGCACGTCCTGCCCTGGGTGTCATCTGTCTCAAGCCCTGGACAGTCAGCAAACTGATCCCCTGGTGCCTCCCCCAGTGAGAGCAAACTCCCTTTGAGCAGATAGCCATGAACATGGTGGGATCCCTAGAAAAGTAAATGAGGCACACTCGTATTGTAGTTCTCTTCAACTTTGCCTCCCAGTATCCCCAGGAAGCTCTGCACTCTGCAGTGGTCATGACCAAGTAACTCCTGGGCCTTGTCTCAATGGTCGGGCTTCCCCAAGAGATCCTGACTGACCGAGGCATAAACTTCATGAGACAAAACCTACACTCCTCCAGGCCTTTCTAGGCATTGGTCATTTGAAAACATTGGTGATACCCACCACCACCCCAGGCTAGCAGACTGTTGGAGAGGCTTCATAGGGTACTGAAGCAAATGTTCAGGATGTTCATGCAGTAGGAACCCCATTGATTGTGTGTTCTTGTGGCCTGCACTTCTTGGATAAACATATTTTGTTTGTAAGCCATCTTGAGTATCATTTGATTGAAAAGCAGGGTATATACCTTTAAGACAAGCCCCCTAATGTTTGCAATCCGAGAGATTTTGCAGAATTCATTGGGCATTTTCCCCTTCAAAGTTCATGCAATCAGTGCCCTCAGGATTCCTTGGCGTTTTTCTGTGAAGAGTGGAAGGTACATCCCTCCCTAACCTAATCCACAGTCTGGCTTGTATTGGATTTTACAAGCTTGACTTCAGCACTTGGCCCACCTGGATGGTGCCGGAGAGGCAGAAAGCCCGGCCAGATTTAGGTCAACCAGAATATGCTGACCTGTTGGTAGAGACCATTATCATGTGATATGATAGATGGCATGCACAGATGTCTTAGGAGAAGTCATACATCTTCAGTGTGGCACACCACCAGCTGTTCAAGAAAAAGTGATTTGCTCATGATTATTCATGGATAGGTGTACTGACATTCTTCTCTCAAGATATTTTGGAAAGTGTAAGACTGTGGAGTAAGGTTCAAGAGCACGTTGTGAAAGTGGTGGGTGAGGAGACAGCAATTAATCTGTGCCCTGACTACTAAAATGGGAAACTCCTAGATTTTACCTGACTCCAAATCCCTTCCCCTCCCCAACATAGAAATTATCCCCTAATAAAAGGTAGTCAGATGTGCATGGTTACTGTGTAGTGAAGGAAAAGCACTCTGCACATGGGTAGGGTGTTTGTAGTATTGACATTCAAACAGCTGATTATTATTCCTGGCTCAGATATATTTAGATCTTCTCACAGATATTTTCTGTAGTGTGAGTGAACGGAGTTTAGGAGTGCCTGGATATTATGTCCCTTCAGCCCTTTAGCCTTCCATAGTAAAGGACTGCTATTTTTGTCTTGTGAAAGGACTTTAAACCTCCCTGAACAACGTGCCTCTTCAGTTCTTTAGCTCTAATCCAAGTTTTCTTTTCTGGCATGGGAAAGTGAGGACAGGAGCTTGAGAGTGATATTCATTTGTGAGCAACGGTGTTCTGCACATGTTCAGAAGAATACTTTCCCTTACACAGGCAAGTTTGCAGGTGGTTTTCAACTGATGATTATAACCACTTACCAGGCTGACTGAAACTAGGCATTCACTCTTCTGCTCATGCACACCTTCCCATGACCCCCACTTATTTGTGAGTTATGATTCCCACTGCATACAGAAGAAGTACTTGAGTATTCTGCCCAAGCATCAAAGTGGATCTTAGACTCTATCTCACCCCCCCCCCCGTTGCCTTTTTTTCTAATCTGAAAAGCTCTAGACTCTTTAGCCTTTCCTCATAGAAAAGTTGTTCCAACCCCTTAATCATCCCGGTTGCCCTCTTCTGCACTTCTTCCAGCTCTGCAATATCTTATCTCTGGGAACTGGATGGCAGCATAAATAAATGCCAAAATACAGCTTGTGTGGCGAGGATATCGAATGATTAGTCTCTTTACCCCAAATAAACTTTCAATTTGGTGTTTCTGAGCACGTACCAATTGAGACAGGACATATTTGTGTTCAGTGGTGCCCTCTGCTGGCAAGAAAAATAAGTTTCATTAATGTGGGAACTGGAAGCTGCAAAAGTTGCTGTTAATGTGTGTAAATAAAGTGCATTATTTGGATATATCCCAATCAAGGATCCAAATTGACTTGTTAACCAGACAGCCCAGACTCACAAGCATGTTTTCCCTATATGCCAGGGACAGAGCTTTTTTTTCTGGTACCTATCTCCGGGAAATCACTATCTCAAACCTTTGCTTTTTTTGAAGATGCCTTATTAAAATGTTTTCAGTGTGAATACTGCAGTTATCGTTCTACAAGATGCAATTCCCTCCCCAGAGTCTCCAAGAAGTTAAATCTCTAATGGAGTTGGTGGCCTCCATGAGAACCATAGGCCTGTCTTGGGTAATAACTGGTTTTCCACACTGTGCAGATCACATTTCATTTTTATTTCATTTGGAGCAGAAGAATGTGATCAGAGAACAGAGCAATTGACTATGCTTCCTTTGTCATGGACAGATCACTATTTTGCTCAGGTTTAGACTTAACCAGGATACTCTAGCTCTTCAGGGGAGAGGGATCTTTTTTTGCCTTTGCTTGATGATGACTGTGCACTATGCAGCCATCTTGCTTTCTTGCTTGCATGTGAGGGCCATACAGCTTGCTGGCCCAGGATAACGCTGGAGAAAGAGATGCCTTGATGCTGAGACCTTCAGCCTGAGATGGTCTAACATCTGGTTTAAAACACTCATGGATGGACATCTACTGGAACACCGCTAACACCTCCACCACCAACAATTAATATCTACTCTGATGAAGCCCTGGCCTGCAGGTCCCTCAAACACAGCCCGTGCCAATGACCTAAGATAGCTGCAGAAGGCCGAGGAGTCAATTGGAATATGAGGAATGTTGCTAGCACTTTATCTTTTTTGAATTTTAATGCTGTATTCATTAATGTATGTGATTTTATTATGATTGTATTCTGAGAATTTTATCTGTCTGTAAGCCGCCCTGAGCGGGATAAAAAAATTAATAATAAAAACATTATCCGCTCCTGGAGCCAGATGAATTAAAATGGTATTCTGATTGCTCTAGGAGATTTCCCTGGGCCTCCTGTCAATGCCGTGTATGACCTCTGGAATGAGGAAATGACCTGGGTGGCTGACATGATTGCGTCCAGGTAGGGATGCCAGTCCCCCATCCCCAGGGCCTGCCCCCCAACGCCAATCAGCTGGCTGGCACGGAGGACTTACTAGGAGCAGGTGGGGGTCCTGGCTACGTCGCTGGCTGCATGGCGACATCACTTCCAGTGTGAACCAGAATACATTGGTGACATTCTGGTATTTGGGCAAAAACTCTATGGCAGAAGCCATTTTATCATAGAGTTTTTGCCCAAATAGAGAACATCACCAGTACATCCCAATGTGATGACATCACTTCCAGTACATGCTGGAAGTGAAGTTACCACCTCACTGGCAATGTAGCCTGGGTCTCCTTCCCATTTCCAGTAACCAACACACACACCCCATTCCCTGTTGGTTGCCAAGAGGGACCTGGCAATCCTACTTCCAGATATCCTTTATCAGGTGTTATAGCCCAGGTAGCCCTTTGATTTACTGGAAAAAGAGATAGCTAGAATAACAGTGAAGAAAGACTCAGGACTAATCTGATAAGACACAGGATAAAGCTCATTTTAAGATATACTCTATGGTAGTGATGGTGGCAGAGAAACAATATTTTTCCAGCACCATTCTGCCCGCACAGTCTAGACCAGCAGAGCTGTTCCAGGTGGTCAGAGGGCTGTTAGGATTGTGACTGCAGGAGGAGGTGGATTGCTCACTGACCCACTGTGACTGTTTTGCTCAACTCTTCTAGGCGTGGAACAGTGGTCACTGGGGGTGTGGAGGGGAAGGTGTTTGTGAATGTCCTGCATTGTGCAGGACTAGATGACCCTGGAGGTCCCTTCCAACTCTATGATTCTATAAATCTTTGAAAGGTAAAATGTCTCACATCCATACCAACTTTGGACTCTATACTAGCAGTGATAGGGTCATGTGGTGCCAGGGTGTCTGACTTGCCCGGTTGTTTGGGATACTTTTCCATTTGGTTGCTTGGGAAACTTTTTGGTTTGGTGTAGAGAAGAAGAAGAAGAAGAAGAAGAAGAAGAAGAAGAAGAAGAAGAA
>NW_015159735.1:736313-741864 GCF_001447785.1 Gekko japonicus
CCTCCTCCTCCTCCTCCTCCTCCTCCTCCTCCTCTTCTTCATTCAATCTGATGATGTGTACAGGATCCTTGGAGGTTTGAGACTTACCACCTGCTTGTATGACCCTTGCCCTGCCTGGTTGCTTCGATCTGCTGGGGGGAGGGGCAGGCTGACTGGCCTGAGATGTAGTAACTCTTCCTTG
The DNA here is from genome assembly GCF_001447785.1 of Gekko japonicus. Lineage (NCBI taxonomy): Eukaryota > Metazoa > Chordata > Lepidosauria > Squamata > Gekkonidae > Gekko > Gekko japonicus. The sequence continues at coordinate 736,495 of NW_015159735.1, forward strand.
AACGAGGAAGTGGTCACCACAGATTTGAAGCAGTCTGTGGTGCATCCACTACTAAAGAAATATAACCTGTGCCCAGGAGACCCGAATAATTATTGATCAGTCTCCAAATGTTCCGTTCTTTTTTTCCCCTTTCCTTTTTTCTTTTCTTCTTCTTTTTTACAAAATTTCCTGTGTTATTATACCACTTTCTTGAAGTCCTTCCTAGTTATATAATCACACCAACTGCCCCAGTTACATTCCATCAAGTTCAATTCATCCTTTTTTACAGATTCAATGGGGAAACTCTTATTCCAAAATTCAACAAACATGATCCAATACTGAACAAAAAAAATTCTGTGCATAATTCTTCTTCTTACAACCCTGTTTCAGCATTGACATTTTGTCCATAATGATTACGAACCATATTTTCTGCAACAAAATTTCCAAGCTTGGTAAAGTGCACTGCTTCCAATTTATGGCTATTAGCATTCTAGCTGCACCAAAAGATGCAATGTTAAATACCATCGATTCTGAGATATTTTTTCTGTATTATAGCCCCAGGCACATTAATAGTATAAGAAAAATATTTTTCCCATAGTATCTCTTATGCCTTTTTCTACCATATTCCAAAAATCCTTTATACTATTGCAATCCCACCACGTGTGGAGATAGGAACCAATAGTTTGCCACATCTCCAACATGGACCTGTGGCAGTCGGAAACATTTTTTGCGAACCTGTTTACTGTGCAATACCACCTATATATCATTTTAAGGCAATTTTCACTGATTTCTACATTCTTTGATGACCAAGACATACTTTTTAAAAAATGCTTATCCAAATCTTGGGTGTTAACTCCTTTTTAAAAATCTGTTTCCCAATTTTTGGGAAAGTTGTATCTAGAATGTTCATTTTCTTGGAACAATGTTTATATTTTAGACAGTATACTTTTTGTGTAGGTATGTTATATAACCACTTGTCCACCATAGTAAGTGGCTTGTTCAGATCTTGGGGTCTGACAGTTTCATTAACATAGTTCTTGATTTGCAAATACTGCAGTCTTTTATTTGCTGATGTTCTCACTGTGGGATCAAAACGTTCTCATGGCCTCACTCTCTCCCTTTTCCCCACATGTCAATAAACCTTTCAAGTCCAGAATTTTTCCACTGTGAAAAGTCCCTGGAAATATTGGCTGGACCAAACTTTTTATTACTTAATACCAGGGTTAATACCAAAAAGCTACCAACCAGTTTCTTACACAACTGATACCAAATCTGAACTGATCCCAAGCCATTGCTACAGACATTCCATTCTTGAGCAAGGTGACTGAACAGATGGTGACTAGACAACTTCAAGCTTCCCTGGATGAAGCAGATGGTTTGGATCCTTTCCAATCTGGTTTTAGGCCTGGTTATATGACTGGAAGGAGCTGCGGTGGCTCAAGTGGTTAAGATGCTGAACTGCAGGCTGTGGAAGGTCGGTAGTTCAGCAGTTCGAGACCCGAGTGTGCCGCATAACAGAGTGAGCTCCCATCTCTAGTCCCAGCTCCTGCCAACCTAGCAGTTCGAAAGCAAGAAATTGCAAGTAGGTAAATAGGTACCACTTCAGTGGGAAGGTAACAGCACTCCGTGCACCTTGGTGTTTAGTCATGCTGGCCACATGACCACTGAAACGTCTTCAAACAGTGCTGGCTCTTCGGCTTTGAAACGGAGATGAGCACCGCAACCCTAGAGTCGGACTCGACTGGCTTTCGAGCAAGGGAACCTTTACCTTTACTTTATATGACTGGAACTCTCAGCAGCTTCCAATACCATCAGTCATAGTATACGGCACTGTGTTTTTGGGGATAGGACTGGGAGGTACCTTTTTGCACTGGTTCTAGCCTTACCTGGAAGGTAGGTCAAAGAAAATGGCACTGGGAAACTGCTGATTGACCCCTTGACCAATGGCTTGTAGTGTCCTGCAAGGCTACATGAAATCATTGGGTGAGGGCATCTGGAGATTTGGGCTGAGCCGTCACCGATACGTGGGTGACACTGGTGAGGTCATCTGGAGATTTGGGCTGAGCCATCACCGATACGTGGATGACACTCAGCTCCATCTTGTACTTCCATTGGATCCCAGGGAGACTGTAGAAATCCTGATAACCTGTAGAAAGCCTGGTAACATCTGCACTGGTGCTTAGAAGATGCTTAGAAACTTCACTTGGTTCAGAATGCTGCAGCCAGAATGTTGACTGGAGTGGCCTATAGGGACAATATCACACCAGTCTTGGCCCATCTACACTGGCTCCCAATTTGTTTCCTGGCAAAATTCAAGGTGCTAATGTTGACCGTAAAAGTTCTATATGGCTAGGGACCAGCATGCCTGAAGGGCTGCCTGCTCCAATATTAACCTATCCAACTGCTGTAGTCATCTACAGCTGCCTTGAGCAACCTTGGTGGCCCTTGTAAGGGCAGAAAAGTGGGATATACATTTTGTAAATGAATAAATAATCTTCCAAGGCCCTGCTTTGTGTTTCCCCACCTTCTAAGATTAGGGAGGGTGGAACCAACAAAGTGTCACCAAGACTCTGGAACTCTCTCCCCAGAGAAATGGGCTAGTCCCCTTCTGTTGCCACCTTCTGCCAGCAGGTGAAGGTTTTGTTTTGTTTTGTTCTGGCATTCCATCAGTGCGCCTTTCTGCATGCCCTAGGTTTTAATTACTGTTTATGCACTTCACTTTCTGTCTTTAATTATTTTATTAATTGTCTTATGACTTTTTAATATAATATTTTAACCGCTAGCTGACTTGGTGACCCTGACTGGGCAGAAAGGCAACATACAAATTTTGTAAATAAACTAAATAAATGCAGATGCTTGAGGCACATAGCACGCAGCTTGGCATTTCATATGCTGGTGAGGCTCATTTTAAACCAAAGATCGTAGACTGTGGCTCAGTGCCAGAACATTTTCTTCTCATGAGGAAGGTCTCAGGCTCAAACCCCGGCATCTCCAGTTAAAAAGATTCACATAGGAGGTGATATGAAAGATCTCTACCTAACACCCCAGACAGCCAATGTCACTCTGAGTAAACAATACTTTGGGTGAATTTTTTTCTGATCCTCTCCCCATATCTTCGGACAGCTCTGGCTCTTCAGCTTGGAAATGGAGATGAGCACTGCCCCCTAGAGTCAGATTCAACTGGCTTTCAAGCAAGGAAAACCTTTACCTTTACTTTTAAGGGAGCGTGTGCCTTTAACAATTGTAAAAAGAAAGATTTTAAAAGCATTTTGAGGACAAATTCCTGTGGGGCTATGCTTTTAAGTAAGGGGGTAGAGCCCCAAACAGCCCCTCTGTAGCTATGGGCCTGATAGAGAGAGCGGTCTTATTCCGTTGAGTTCACTGAACACTTTCTTGGATTAGCTTGGGCCATGGGGGTTCTGTTAAACAAACAACTCTGAATGTTTGTTTTAAAAAATAATCCTTCTGTTCAAGTTGAATCTTCTCAACAAGACGCATCAGTCCTTGATTTATCCATCTGTTGATTGTCATGAAAAATAATGCTATTCCTTTGGAATGAATGCAGCATCTGAGATGTTTGTTTAATGCATTTGTTTACAATTGATTCTGAGATCACAATTAAAAGGCAAGCTAATTGCCAAGCACTCCAAAGCACCGTGCTGTGAAACTTCGTCAAAAACAGCTGGGGATGTTTTTTTGCCATGACGATTGCTTTTCTAAATAAAAAGCCTGAAAACCAAGAATTTTTCTACACATACTATGTTGTCTTTGTTATGGTGCTGCAGTATCACAACAAGGTTTGGGGTACAAATATTGTTCCCTTTATATATTGAGCCATCTGCTGTGCCATATTCGTTATTGCAAGCATAGATAGTTTAAACAGAAGATTGGACGGATTCATGGAGAAAAGGTGTCAGGCTCCGGCTTCCCTAGGTCCGGGGGCGGAGGGTCGGAGGGTTTTTCCAGGACTTAATTTCTTCTGAGAAACAGCTGAGACAGCCTCAGAACACTGTGAGGGGAGGGAGTTTGAAATCATCCAGTCCCCCCTGCCTCTTGATCCAATCCCTGCTCCTTCTCATAGGAGGGAAGCCAATGGGCTGGCCTGGATACTAATTCCAGAGCCTGCCCCTGGCTCCTCCTCCCACCTGTTACCTTGATGTTGGGCAGGGTGGGGAGCCCATCCACCCCTACCACCCTTCTCTGCCCCAGTGCCTCAGGAGAGTCCATGAGGATACTAGGACTGCCACTCTCTCCCTTTTCCCACCCCTCAACCCTCCAGTTGCCCTCTGGTTCTGGATTGGCCCCTTCTGTCAACGATGGCCTCCAACTCTTTCTTTCCCTGGCTCCGTGGCAATTGTGCTTCTCATTCCGGCCCTTGATGTCTCCAACTTCTTCCTACCCAGTGCCTCAGGAGGCAACTGAGGGTGTCCCCTCGGACTCCACGACTTTGGTGAGCCCGCGAGACAAGGATGGGGTTGCTGGGTCCATGGGGACCCCAAGACAAAAGGTCTATCAGACTCCAACTTCTTCCTACCCAGTGCCTCAGGAGGCAACCGAGGGTGTCCCCTTGGACTCCATGACTTTGGTGAACCCGCGAGACAAAGATGGGGTTGCTGGGTCCATGGTGACCCCCAAGACAAAAGGTCTATCAGCAGCTTCTAGCCATGTTGACTAAAGGAGAGCTTCCCATTCAGAGGAAATAAACCTCAGACTACCAGGAAGAGGTAACATTGAGTGAAGGCCTTGGTCCCTGTTCCTTGTTTCTTGACCTTCCAGAGCAACTGGTTGGCCATTGTGTGAAAAATGATGCTAGACTTGATGGACCATTGGCTCTTCTTATCTTCCATTATTTTTTTATTGATCTGTCTTGCACAGCCAAAAGATGTACAGAAATTACATGGGCAAGTCATTTTCTGGCATGAAAATAAAAGGGATGGGGAACAGTTTGTTTGCCCCCCCCCCAGTCGGAATAACAAGACAGACAACAGTTTGGAAGTAAACAAAGGCCACTTTATTAACTATTTAACATAACATTGCGGCAAGGGACCAGCTAAGCAAGCACGGAACAGGCAAGGCAAGTGTTACTCCCCTGACCAACCTCCTTGCAGTTTTCTTGGGCGGGTCACCCAGCCACCGGTCTGGCTCATGACCGGCAGCCCAGCGTACCTGGTTGCCACCTAGGAGCACCTACCCCTGAAGCCTTCCAACTTGCAGAGAGGAGCATACACTAAGAGGTTCCCAGAGGAGGTGATCACCGTTCCCCACCCTGGACCTTAGAAATCCAAAGGCAGTTCTTGATGACCCCCTGTTCCCTACTGGGGAAAATGCTGTAAGGTGCTCACTGGTTCCGGTTTCTTGCCCGCACAAACCTGCCACAGCAGAGACCAAGCC
>NW_015159735.1:741916-748940 GCF_001447785.1 Gekko japonicus
TTGTCTGATAGGTGCACCCCATCAGCCCTATACAAGTCCTGGAACTCAACCACCCTCCATGGCCTTGCTTATCTGGCGGTTGGCTTTATGTCTAGCGGGGGTCTCCAAATTGTGCCATTCCTGGTGAGGCAGAATAACCGACCCCACTATCCACACTACCGGGCCACCTTGCTCTTATCATCGCAAGGTCAGCCTCCACTTGTAACACCAGGGCCTTGCCCTTCATGGCGAGTCAGAGTAGCGAACCGGAGTATCTGCACTCTGGGCTGCCTTGCTCTTATCATCCTGAGGTCAGCCTCTGCTTGCAACACCAGGGCCTTGCCCTTCATGGCGAGGCAGAACAGCCAACCAGACTATCTGAACTCTGGGCCATCTTGCTCTTATCATCGCAAGGTCAGCCTCAGCTTGTCAAACAAGGGCCTTGCCGGCCAGACTATCTGCACTCTGGGCCATCTTGCTCTTATCATCGCAAGGTCTGCCTCAGCTCGTAGCACAAGGCCCTTCACAGCCAGGGTGTCCTCCTGGCCCGGTGGGTGGCCCAAAAGCCCATGCTGTGGCCGCAGACATTTACTCTTTGTCTCGACCCACAGCCAGCAGCACCTGCAAGAAAAACCTCACTAATAACTTTGCAATTCCATTCTTCGAATGCAAAGGATGCCCACTCCCTTTAAAGGGATGTTAATTATCCAGTGAGGTTATTTACCTCCATGCCATGAAAACTACAGCTGGGCATTTCCACGCATTAAGTCTCTATTAAACAGACAAGACTTTTTCCTTTGGATCTTCTGGCAACCCTGCACCCTGAAAGATAGGAAACTGAGGCCTGGAGTTGTCACTAGCTAAAGTCTACATCAGAAGAGAGCGTCTCTGATCTAGTCCCACATCCCCTGGATTGTCAAACTGTGGAAACAACACTAGAGGAGATCTAGATCAATTCTCTTAGTGCCTTGGCATTCTTAAAGAACTTTCCAATGATTGCAAGCAGACCCGAACAGGGAAACATTCGTTGTTTTAAAAGTCAAGGGATTGCCCCAATAAGGCATTTTGAAATGCTTCTAGGTATTCAATTTATCCAGCTCTTTAATAACCACTAAGAACCATCATAGCCAACCGGTGAGTTCGGCTTTAAAAATGTGATACTGCCATTTTACAACGTGTCACTTTAAAAACTTGTATAATTTAATTTTGGTTGGTTGGTTGGTATTTTATTTATTTATTTATTCTAAAAACCTTACCCTGAAGAGTGCACAGTACCTATCATTTCTTAATAGGAACCGGGTTCCTATCCTAAAGACCAGGAGAAGCACACAGAAATGTGCATTGGCTCCTTCTTACCATCCAATGTATGCACATACATGCAGGCTGTATGCTCACTCGCCATAATGTGGCACTTATTTACCTATATGTAAGTAAGGCTGGGCTGCCAGGTCTGGAGGTAGTTTCATTCCTCCCAAGTGCATGGGCAGAACCGCCATCTGGCCTCCCAAGCCCTGCTGATCCTCTGTTGGGTCCTGCTTAACCCTTGCCCCCACTGGAACCTCCCTGGAAGCCATCTGCCTCATTTCCTGCTGTTGTGGCTGCACCGCCACATCCCAGCCGGCACCTCCCATAGCCTGTCATAACCAACGCCACTCAGCTAGGCCCTGGCAACTCACTGGACCTCCCCTTAAAGACAAATGCACTATTAAACCTGTGAAGAATGCTCATTAGGACCAAACCAATGACATGTAATGACATGCCAGCTGTCAGATTCCCAGAGCACAGCATCAGATTGGAAGTCACAGCCTATCCCTGCTAAAACAGAAAACATAAGGTAACATATGACAAAGACTAACCCAATTTGCCAACTCAGCGTGCATTCACACTGTCAAAGTCACATGTTGCTGATAAGGATTCTTTCACAGAAGGAAACCATTAGAAGTTCAGTTGTTTTCCATTCAGTTTACACTTGATTTCACCACCACACACTAAGTGCCCAATTGAGCTACCCAGTTTCAAGTAGTTCTTCCCATTGACTGCACTCCCACACCTCAAATCCTGTTTCTATTCATAGTTTACAGTTAGATACCATTAAAGGCTTCTATAGTATTCAGAAAAGAAGAAGAGACTGGATTTATACCCCGCTCTTCACTCAGAGTGGTTTACAATCTCCTTCCCTTCCTCTCCCCACAAAAGACACCCCTTAAGGTAGGTGGGGCTATTAGCCACAAGGTACAGATAGGGGCTCTGGGGCAAGTGTCTTCTTGGTGCTTGGGGGGGTCAACAGTGGGAGGGCTTCTAATGTCCTGGCCCCACTGGTGGACCTCCTGATGGCACTGGTATTTCTGGCCATTATGTGATACAGAGTGTTGGACTGGATGGGCCTTTGGCCTGATCCAACATTGGCATCTCTTATGTTCTTATGTGTCATCTACATATTGATGACACCCAAGCCCATACCTCCAGGCAATCTGGGCAAGGGGGCGCATGTAGATGTTGAACAACATCGGGGATGGCACTGCCCCCTGAGGCACCCCACATTCAAAAAGATGTCTCCAGGACCGCTGTTCCCCTATCACCACCCTTTGTCCCCGACCTTGGAGAAAAGAGGCAAGCCACTGAAGGGCAAGCCCCTGAATCCCCACGTCGGCGAGGCAGTGGGTCAGCTACTGGTGGTCGACCATATCAAACACAGCCGACAGATCTAACAACACCAGTGCCGCCACACCGCCTCGATCCAGATGCCTTCGGAGGTCATCAGTAAGAGCGACCAGTACTGTCTCTGTCCCATGCCCCGGGTGGAAGCCGAACTGGAAGGGATCTAGGATATAAAAGAGCTACTAGGTGCTGTTTTTTCAGGAAACCCTTGGCAGGTTAGTGCGACTGCTTCCTCCAGTTCTGAGTGTGAATGAAAGAAATGTTTTGCGCCTCCAGAAATTCTATAGACATGATTAATAACAACTGTGTGCACTTCCAAGGGATAATCGGACTGTCAGTCATTCTCTGAAGGCAGTCTATTAAACGTTCAAGTTTCCATTGTGCAAAGTAAACATCATTGTTTTCCGCTAACGGAAGCAAAGCATTTGCCATCACAACCCCCCATTCTTCCCCTTAACTTTACCGTGCTCCCTTTCTGCCTCCTCTCCTGTTGGAGGATGGGGGAGGGGAAGAGTGTGGGGGTTTTTAGCCCCCAATGTAAACATGCCGGTTGCCATAGAGAGGGATTACTGCCTGCAGCTGTCAAATTTGCAGGAGCCCAATTACCTGGCTTGGTTACTCCCCCTGGAGCGTGAGCACAATATGCATTATCACAGCAAATGGCAACGTCTCTTCCCCCGGCCCCACCTTGGCAAGTTGAAGGCTGATCAGGAGACTCTGCAATCGACGGCAAGCAGGTGTTTGTCTCCCAGCGGGCTTTGTAATTGTGTGCCTGACGTAAAGCATTGGTGACAGGGAAAGAAGTGCTTTTCTGGTGGACATGATTTGATGACAGAAATCGGTTATCCGTTTACCCTGTCTGAGGTTGTGGAGGATGGATTCCTTCCCCGGGTCTATGGTATCCTCTGAGGCATGAGGGATAGGGGTAAGCTTATCTGTCAGATCATCCTTTAGTTCTGCTTGACAGCCAGCACATGGGGGGCTCTGGTACCTTCAAAAACAGGTCTCCTTATTGCTTCTAACAGGGAGAGAACCCTAAGGCACACACTGGAAGACTGCAACGTACACGCACAGGGTACAAGACCTAAGTGAGACCCCCTTCCATACAGACCTTGAGGAGGAAACAGAAACTAGCTCTTGACAACTCACAAAAGTGTACAAATATACATCACAAGGTTTTTGTTGGCTAAAGGCACAAAGGGAAAGACAGTGGCTCAGCTTACTTCCTTCAGATATCTGGAACGATTGCACCACTTTTAGTAGTGCACTTGATCTCTGTGTGTATGGTCAGGATTGTGTAGCTTGATCAAAGTGGGGCGAGGAAATGGTTAACCTTTCCTGTTGGGAAGGCAGTTGGATTAGAGGACATTAGGGATATCTTCTAGCAGTAGGGGCTGGTTCACACATACACGAATATAATGTGACAAGTAGGAACCCGCAAGGCCTTGTGGGAGGCATCTCACTTTCTTCTTTCCCACTGTTTCCTCTTTCCTGAAAGACCCCATAGTACTCCCCTTATCCTGCTTCCTTCTCTCCTTCTAAGGTTGTCAGTCTCTGGATGGGGGTGGTGGAGATCTCCTGGAATCACAACAGATCTCCCAAATACAGAGATCAGTTCTTAGAGTTGCCAGATCAAGGTTGGGGAAACCCTGGAGATTTGGGGATGGAGCCTTGGAAGGGTGAAGCTTGGGGAGGGAAGCATAAGAACATAAGAACATAAGAACATAAGAGACGCCAATGTTGGATCAGGCCAAAGGCCCATCCAGTCCAACACTCTGTGTTACACAGTGGCCAGAAATACCAGGTGCCATCAGGAGGTCCACCAGTGGGGCCAGGACATTAGAAGCCCTCCCACTGTTGACCCCCCCAAGCACCAAGATGACAGAGCATCACTTGCCCCAGAGTCCCTATCTATACCTTGTGGCTAATAGCCACTGATGGACCTCTGCTCCATATGCTTATCTAATTCCCTTTTGAAGCCGTCCATGCTTATAGCCGCCGCCACTTCCTGTGGCAGTGAATTCCAAGTGTTAATCAACCTCAGTAGGGTATAATGCCATAAAGTCCACCCTCCAAAGCAGCCATTTTATCCAGGGGAACTGATCTCTGTCATCTGGAAAGCAATTATACTCCCTGGTGATATCCAGCCCCTCCTAGAGGTTGGTGACCCTAATTCCCCTGGACAAAATTGATGGGTGGAGCCTATGGCATTATAACCTTCTGAGGTCCCTCCCCTCCTGAAAACCCCCCTCCCCAGGCTCCCCTCGCCCAATTTCTAGGAATTCCCTAACTCCTTTCCCTCCTCTTGGCAATCCCCATATCCACTCCCTGCCTCATTCTCTCCTTCTCAGTCATTCGCCAACTTTCCCTTTAAATGGTGTTTTGCAAGTGAGGGCTGCCTGCACCTGAACTCCAAGGGGAGAATTCACCATTTGGAGCTGAAGCAAGGTCTGCGGCACCTAGCCCTGCTTGTAAAACACCATTTGAAGGGAACCTTCCCTTTAAATGGTGTTTTGCAAGCGAGTGCCACTGGCACCTTTCAAGGGGTTGTGTTCCCAATGTGATGATGTCACTTCTGTGTGACATCATTACGTAGAGGACATCCCCGCCCCCTCCAGGAATACCCCCCCTAGTCCCCTGCCTGCAGCTAGGTAGGACCTGGAAACCCTAATGTAGTCCATTCTTCCTGGTATATATAAGACAGTGAAGTGGATTAGAGGTTAGCAAAGAAAACTGTATACAGGATATTATTGCACCCCATATTTTCATAACAGAACAGAGACTTAGCCACTCTTGCAATGATTCTTTCATCAACCCCAGCCAATAAATTTTTAAGGGTCTTCAGATCAGAAGACAATTTATCAACCAAAATGGATTCCAGTAAACTCAAGCCTGCTTGTGTATAAAATCTATGATGAAACAATACATGAGCCAGTGATTCAATCAAATTACCAGAGCTCATCTACAATAGGCTGAAATATTTTTATATCTTCCTGTCATCAATGCAGATGGTGAAACATTAAATCTGTCCAGCATAAAAGTATGGCAATATCTTGGAATTGTTAATGTTGATAAATAGTGTGCATATTGGTGTAAACTGACTCTGTCTAAAAGTGTCATGAAAGAGATCCTATGTTTTTATTGATTCACCCATGCATCGCTTGATAAGCTTGCATGTGTGAATGGGCATTTTTCATTTTATGTTGTATTCATGCACATAACTTTGGCATCTAGTACTTGCTCTGCTTAGTAAGGAGTCTCACATGGTTCAAGATGCTAGGGATTATTAGGAAGGGAATTGAGAACAAATCAGCCAGTATCGTAATGCCCCTGTATAAATCGATGGTGCAACCTCATTTGGAATACTATGTGCAATTCTGGTCACCACATCTCAAAAAGGATATTATAGCATTGAAAAAAGTGCAGAAAAGGGCAATAGAAAAGGGCTCAAACATTTTCCCTATGAAGAAAGGTTAAAATGCTTGGGGCTCTTTACCTTGGAGAAACAGACTGAGGGATGACATGATAAAGGTTTACAAGATAGAGCAGGTAGAGATAGAGCAGGTAGAGCAAGAGCTGCTTTTCTCCCTTTCTCACAATACAAGAACTCGTGGACACTCAATGAAAATGCTGAGCAGTCAGGTTAGAATGGATAAAAGGAAATACTTCTTCACCTAAAGCATGATTAACACATGGAATTCACTGACACAGGAGGTGGTGGCGACTACAAGCATGGACGGCTTCAGGAGGGAATAGGATAAACACAGGGGTCTTTTGGGGTTGGAGCGCTGTTCTGGGAGCCCAGGAGCTGGCACAAATGGTGGTGGCAGCAAGCCCCACCCCCAGCTCTCTGGGCTGCAGTCTGCTGCCAGCCTCCCGGGGGCTGTGCCGGAGCGCTGCGGCCTCAGGGAGGCCAGAGGAGGCCTGTCGCTGGCTTCTTGGGGCCCGTGCCAGAGTGCTGCCGCCTCAGGGAGGCCACAGGAGGCCCGTCGCCAGCTCCCTGGGGCATGCGCCAGAGTGCTGCCGTCCCAGGGAGGCCCATCGCCGGCTCCCTGGGGCCCACGCCGAAGCGCTGTAGCCCTGGGGAGGCCAGAGGATGCCCGTCACCAGCTCCCCAGGCCAGCGCTGGAGCACTGCAGCCTCAGGGAGGCCAGAAGACGCTCCCCATCGCCTCCCGGGGTAAGTGAGGAATCCATGGGGGGTGACGGAGGCTTGATTGGGGGAGTGGGGGGTGGGAGAGCCTCCCCTCCCCACCATCTCTTTGCTCTCTTTCTTTCCCTCCTTTCCTTCCCCTTTCCTTTTCTTCCCTCCTTTTCTTTCTCTCTTTCCTTTCGCTTCTCTTCCTTCCTTCCTCTCTTTTCGTTCTTCTTTGCTTCTCTCTCTTTCT
>NW_015159735.1:749216-779790 GCF_001447785.1 Gekko japonicus
CCCGGCTAGGGAAGTGGAGGGGAGGCTTTTGGAGATGCCTCCCCCCCCTTTTGCTTCCCCTTCTGACATCACTTCCGGTGATGTCAGGGGGTGTTGCATATGCTAATGAGCTATTATGCTAATATCCTAGTAGCTCATTAGCATACCATATGCTAATGAGCTCCTGCAGCTCTTTTTCTACAAAAAGACCCCTGGAACATATGGAGCAGAGGTCCATCAGTGGCTATTAGCCGCAAGGTATAGATAGGAACTCTCAGTCTGGGAAGAGTGATGCTCTGTATTCTTGGTGCTGGGGGGGCAACAGTGGGAGGGTTTCTAGTGTCCTGGCCCCACTGCTGGACCTTCTGATGGCACCTGGTAGTTTTGCCCACTGTGTGACAGAGTGTTGAACTGGATGGGCCATTGGCCTGATCCAACACTGGCTTCTCTTAGCAGAAGAATATTAAAGGAATTATTCCAAATACTGCAATGTAAGCTGTTCTACTTTCAATAGGGTTTGGGAGCAGGAACTTGCACCAGTTAGGAGGAGCCTGGTGCTAAATCATTGAAATTTTGAAATGTTGGCAAATATGAACTAGAAGCAACACCTGGTGTCAGAATCAAATCTGCAAGAAATGTAGCCCAAATGGTATAAATCCCAAATTGAGCAGCCTAGAGAATGAAATGATGGGCACTTTTGCAAACAGACTTGGGAAAGGCGGTGGTTGGGTACATATGGCAAAAGGTCAGTCTCATTAAGAGATGATTTCTTACATCTTTTTGCTCCTTTTTCATCATTGTTTGTTGTAATGGTGCAGATTTCCCTGTCTTTCTACAAGGAAAACAAATCAGTTTTTTAATTGTCTGTCTCATTACTGGATATTAATAGCAGATGTATAAATGAACATCAGAGAGGAAGTAAAACAAATCTTGGCCCTTTCAATGCTAATTCAATTATTTCCTGATAATGAGAGAAGCATGAAGGATTAATCCAATGTGCAGTGTGGGACCCCGGCTGATGCCTTGCTTAATTATCTGAGGAGAAAGGCAATTCAATGAGTCTGAGACAGTACTTTGACTGCCAAGAGAAAAGATGCAGCTGACAAAATGATATGTCAGTAGAAAGATGGTACCCGTCAACTGTCTTTTTGAGAAACTGTCATGGATTTTGTACCAATAGCCACTGTTTGATTTAGGGATAGGCATGAACCACATTTTTGTGGTTCAGTTCATGGTTCATGGGTGAACCACAAACCAACCCATGAACCTACATGAACGGATATGCTGGTTCGCAAACCGAACTCATTTGTATAGGTTCATGAGCCATTTAAAGTTTAACCCCCTGCTTTTTGCTCCTTGTAAAAACAGGGCTTTAAATGGCTCTGAGCCATTTAAACCATCTAAACCATCCAGTTCTGCTCCCCTCCTCAAACCAGCAGGGAGCAGATTGGGAGGTTTTAAATAGCTCTCAGCCATTTAACCTTCCAATTTTGCTCCCCCCTGCTCCCAGAGGGTTAAATTATGGGGGTGAAGTACCAGGGGGCATTTCATCCCCTCCTTTCTGCTGGCTGTGGCTTTCCCTGGCCAGCAAAAAGGAAGGGGTGAAGTGCCTCCCAGGGGGCACTTCACCCCTCCTGTCTGCTGGTTGCAGAAAGGTGGGGGGAAATGCCCTCAGGAAGGTGCTTCATCCTTCCTTTCTGCTGACTGCAGTAAGCCATGACCAGCAGAAAGGTGGGGGTGAAATGCCCCCGGGATGTCACTCAATCCCTTCCATTTAAAAACTGCAGAGAGCAGAAAGCAGGGTCATTTAAACCCTGTTTTCTGTTCCCTGTGAAAAGCCATGGGGAGCTAAAAGCAGGATTTAAATGACTGGGAGCTGTTCACCCACTCAGGCTGTTCCAATGGACTTGGAACCACAGCAGAAAAGGCCTGTGATCTTTCTGTGGCTGTGTGGGTAGTCCTGAGGGAAGGCACCTTGAGGAGGGCAGAGTGGCTGTTAGGATAAAACAGAGGCAGGAACAATATAATGGCCTCCATTGGAGTGAACAGTGGGAGTATAAATAAATATAAGGGATCTCCTAAAGTCCAAAAAGTATAGAGCATACAGTAATTAAACCTAGATCGATTTCACACAAGAGCTGCACCGCAGTCACGCCTCCCTTTGTCCCGCTTCTATTGGTCAATTTCCCATTCAAAGCCACGCGGCCGCATTTTGACCCGTGGCTTTGCCCGATTTTCCCCGCGTTTTCATGATTCTGTTTTTGGAGGATCATGAAACCACGGGGAAAATCGGGCGAAGCCGTGGGTCAAAATGCGGCCGCGCGGATTCGAGTGGGAAATTGACCAATAGAAGCTGGGCAAAGGGAGGTGCGACTGCGGCGCAGCTCTTGTGTGAAATCGGGCCTAGTTTTTTACAAGAATGCCACAAGTCATGGCCACAGTGCATTTTGCTAGGGAGTCCTTCAACCACTGAAACTAGAACAGTGTACGCCACAAGAATGAGTTTCATTGGCAGCACCCACATTGTTCAACACCTGCCTCAGAAAGCCCAACAAGGTTTTCTTAGTCTTCTGAAGAGATTAGGGGAAAACAAGCAGGAACCCATGAGAAACTCACAGGAATATTCCCTCACTAATTCTATGTTTGAGTCCCAGAAAAGACCTTGAAGCACAGCGATTGCTTGTCACTTCCGTTTTCCTCCTCGACTTGTAAGTGCATCTGTTGTACACTCGCCTTTGTCTCTCTCCTTAGTCACTAGCTTTTTGCCTCCTTGTCTATTGCTGAACTGTAAGGGCCTTCTACTCTGAGACTGCCTATGAGAGCCAGTTTGGTATAGTGGTTATCAGCACAGACTCTAGTCTGGGAGAACCAGGTTTCATTCCCCACTCCTCCATATGCAGCTGCTGGTGTGACCTTGGGTCAGTCATAAGTTCTTTCAGAGCTGCTCTCAAGGGCAGTTCTCTCAGAGCTCTCTCAGCCCCACCTATCTCACAGGGTGTCTGTTGTGGGGAGGGGAAGGGAAAGGAGTTTGTGGGCCGCTCTGCAGGAAAAAATGTGTTATGGGTCCATAGCAGAACCCTTTCTGGATACCATTTCTTGTGCATTTGCACTGTGCATGGGCCTGCATACAGCTCCTGTGCCCTTTGAAGATCAGCATTCCCAACCACAAGGATAAAGCCAATGCAGATAGGGTTTGTATACATGCTAGTGTTGTGTCCATATGAAGAAAATGTGCATACGTGAGAAGGCTGGTATGTTTGATCCCACGTCCTCCCAAGCATGCTGATCCTTTATGTGTTTGCAAAGCCTGTAAACACATCATGTGTTTTTAAACTGAGAATTGTCCATAAGGTGAGAAATCCACACAATTTTCTCATGAATTCTTATTCATGTGAATATGCCCACACATGTTAGAAAAGTAAACTGTGTCCAGCTGGTCCAGCTATCTTTCTGGCTTGATTTAGCATGTCAGGAACCTAGCTAAACAGCATAACAATTAATGCCATCCTAAGAACAGTGATCCCTCATGGATCACTGCCTTGTCGTGGCAAGGGGGCTTGCATGGTTCAATGAGGCTGTGGGCTATGCCGTGGAGGGCCACCCAAGACGGACAGGCCACAGCAGAGAACTCAGACCAAGCGTGATCCCCTGAAGAAGGAAATGGCAACCCACTCCAGTATTTTTGCCAAGAAAACCCCATGGACAGTATCAAAAGGCTAAAAGATATGACGCCGGAAGATGAGAGGTCCCAGAGTCAAGCGGAGTGCCACTGGGTGAAATATGCCCTGAACCTATTCCACCTCGTAGGTATTAGAGAACGCGGCGTGCACCTACCTACCTAAGTGATTATGATTGTTCCTGACTGTATTTGCTTAGGGGGAAGGGAATTGTGATGTATTCAGATGCTGCCATGAATGCATTAGATGTAACGTGAAACATCTCATTGGGAAGCAATGTAAAGCTTCGTCTTGGACAGGGATTCAAGTCCAAGACAAATGCGTCCAATCACATTCAAGCAAGCTGGAAGCGGGAACGTGTGTGATTGGTCCTTATGCGATCAACCTGATAGGTTGTTATCTGTAAAGTAGGAGTGGCTATATTAGCTGGGAATGTTTAAATACCGAACAGTTTCAATGGGCAAACTGTTCGGGCTATCAGATGTTGTACCGTGTTGGAGAAGTGATCGTGTGGAAGAATAAACTTGAGTTTTGGCTGAAATCACTCTCTGACTCTTGTTAAGCTCAGGACTTATCAAATACAGAAGCACCATGCGGGCAACAGTCGGACTAAGTGAAGATGCGCTACTAGAAGAAGGGTTTTCAGAATCCAGTCCTGGCATGTGAGGGATATTTTAATAAGGATACCACAATGTTTTAAACATTATGTTAATCCAAAATTTAAAAAAAACACCATAATGTTTATGTATGACAGATACCACTGATAGTGTGAATACAACTTACTTATTTGGCAACAGATGTAAGAATGTTCAACCAAATAAATCATCCCTCTAAGCCTCTAATTTTGTAGCATTATGTTGTCAGTGCCTTGAAAAGTAGTTTAAATGCTTTCAATACATCAGCTGTGTTTGGTTAATGACAATGAGCAAAGGATGTCTAAAAAGTATAAAGTGGCACTTGTTAAGTCAGAAAAACAAATGAAAAATGAAATCCATTCCTTTTGGTCTTTTATAACAATGCAGGAAAAAATGTGTTATGGGTCCCTAGCAGAACACTTTCTGAATACCATTTCTTGTGCATTTGCACTGTGCGCAGACCTGCATTCAGCTCCTGTGCCCTTTGAAGATCAGCATTGCCAACCACAAGGATAAAGCCAATGCAGATAGAGTTTGTATACAAGTTAGTGTTGTGTCCATATGAAGAAAATGTGCATAAGTGAGAAGACTGGTATGTTTGATCCCACATCCTCCCAAGCAAGCTGATCCTGTGTGTGTTTGCAAAGCCTGTAAACACATCATGTGTTTTTAAACTGAGAATTGTCCATAAGGTGAGAAATCCACACAATTTTCTCATGAATTCTTATTCATGTGAATATGCCCACACATGTTAGAAAAGTAAACTGTGTCCAGCTGGTCCAGCTATCTTTCTGGCTTGATTTAGCATGTCAGGAACCTAGCTAAACAGCATAACAATTAATGCCATCCTAAGAACAGTGATCCCTCATGGATCACTGCCTTGTCGTGGCAAGGGGGCTTGCATGGTTCAATGAGGCTGTGGGCTATGCCGTGGAGGGCCACCCAAGACGGACAGGCCACAGCAGAGAACTCAGACCAAGCGTGATCCCCTGAAGAAGGAAATGGCAACCCACTCCAGCATCTTTGCCAAGAAAACCCCATGGACAGTATCAAAAGGCTAAAAGATATGACGCCGGAAGATGAGCCCCTCAGGCCGGAAGGTGTCCAATATGCTACTGGGGAAGAGCAGAGGGCAAGTACAAGTAACCCCAGAAAGAGTGAAGTGGCTGGGCCAAAGCCGAAAGGACACTCAGTTGTGGATGTGTCTGATGGTGAAAGGAAAGTCTGATGCTGCAAAGAACAATACTGCATAGGAACCTCGAATGTAAGATCTATGAATCAAGGTAAGCTTGACGTGGTCAAAACTGAGATGGCAAGACTGAACATCGATATCTTAGGAATCAGTGAACTAAAGTGGACAGGAATGGGCGAATTTAACTCAGAAGACCATTATATCTACTACTGTGGCCAGGAATCTCATAGAAAAAATGGTGTGGCCTTTATAGTCAACAAGAGAGTGCAAAAGTCAGTACTAGAGTGAAGCGGCTGGGCCAAAGCCGAAAGGACGCTCAGTTGTGGATGTGTCTGATGGTGAAAGGAAAGTCCGATGCTGCAAAGAACAATACTGCATAGGAACCTGGAATGTAAGATCTATGAATCAAGGTAAGCTTGACGTGGTCAAAAATGAGATGGCAAGACTGAACATCGATATCCTAGGAATCAGTGAACTAAAGTGGACAGGAATGGGCGAATTTAACTCAGAAGACCATTATATCTACTACTGTGGCCAGGAATCTCGTAGAAAAAATGGTGTGGCCTTTATAGTCAACAAGAGAGTGCAAAAGGCAGTACTGGGATACAATCTCAAAAATGACAGAATGATTTCTGTCCGATTCCAAGGCAAACCATTCAACATCACAGTAATTCAAGTGTATGCCCCAACCACTGATGCAGAAGAGGCTGAAGTGGACCGGTTCTATGAAGACCTACAACACCTCCTAGAACTAACACCAAAAAATGATGTCCTCATCATCATAGGGGACTGGAATGCTAAAGTAGGAAGTCAAAAGGTAACTGGAATAACAGACAAGTTTGGCCTTGGAAAGCAAAATGAAGCAGGGCAAAGGTTAACAGAGTTTTGTCAAGAGAACACACTGGTCATAGCGAACACCCTTTTCCAACAACCTAAGAGGCGACTCTACACATGGACATCACCAGATGGGCAACACCGAAATCAGATTGACTATATAATTTGCAGTCAAAGATGGAGAAGCTCTATTCAGTCAGTAAAAACAAGACCTGGAGCTGACTGTGGTTCAGATCATGAGCTACTCATTGCAAAATTCAGACTTAAACTGAAGAAAATTGGGAAAACCACGAGGCCATTCAGGTTTGACCTAGATCGCATCCCTGATGAATATACAGTAGAGGTGAAGAATAGATTCAAGGGTCTGGATTTGATAGATAGAGTGCCTGAAGAACTATGGATGGAGGTTCGTGACATTGTACAGGAGGCAGCAATCACCACCATCCCAAAGAAAAAGAAATGTAAGAAAGCAAAGTGGCTTTCTGATGAGGCTTTACAAATAGCAGAGGAAAGAAGGAAAGTGAAAGGCAAAGGCGAAAAGGAAAGATTTACCCAACTGAATGCAGATTTCCAGAGAACAGCAAGGAGAGATAAGGAGGCCTTCCTGAATGAACAGTGCAAAGTAATAGAAGAAAACAATAGAATGGGAAGGACTAGAGATCTCTTCAAGAAAATTGGAGAAATCAAGGGAGCGTTCCATGCAAAGCTGGCCATGATAAAGGACAAAAACGGTAGGGACCTAACAGAAGCAGAAGAGATTAGGAAAAGATGGCAAGAATACACAGAAGAACTATACAAGAAAGACCTTGATGTCCTTGACAACCACGACGGTATAATCACTGACCTCGAGCCAGACATCCTGCAATGTGAAGTTAAATGGGCCTTAGAGTTACCACCCCAAACATGACATGGCTACATCACCCAGAAGTGATGTAAGTATGTTGGTGACATCAGGGGGCAACATTCTGGTTTTGGGGCAAAACTCTATGGTAGAATTAGCTTCAAACTATAGAGTTTTGCTCAGAAACCAGAGCGTCACCTCCAACATCCCCAATGTCCCAACGTCACCCGGAGGTGATGTAAGCATGGCGTGCTTATTCCCTCTCCTCTCTCAGAGCATCTCGGTAAGTCCCCCACCAGCTTGTCGTTTGGACCTAGCAACCTAACATCAGCCCCATTTTTTTAATAATGCAAAAGATACAAGCCGCAGTGCTATGAGGGAGAGAAGGAGGGGCTTCCTGCTTTCCCTCCCATTGTTGAAAACCCAAGCCTGCCCCCCCCCCGGGATATTGCTCCTTGTCCCTTGAGCAATACCCAGCCCTGTGGGTCCTCAAGGTTGAATGCACACAAGTAAGACAGACCTTAAAAAAATATAAAGGTTTATTAAAGATTTAAAAGGAGTTCACTATGCACTTGCAGTACAATCTCTATAGCTTAGCAACTGAGAAAATAAAGAAGAAGAGATTGGATTTATACCCCGCCCTTCACTTGGAGTCTCAGAGTGGCTTACAGTCTCCTTTCCCTTCCCCTCCCCTCCCCACAACAGACACCCTGTGAGGTGGTCAGGGCTGAGAGAGCTCTTTCCAGAACTGCCCTTTCAAGGACAGCCCTTGTCAGAACTACGGCTTGCCCAAGGTCATCCAGCAGCTGCAAGTAGAGGAGTGGGGAACCATGCAAGTGGAGGAGAGTCCATGCACTTAACCACTACACCAAACTGGCTCCTAAAGAAGCTGACTGTTCTATCGAATACACTGAATACCTGATATTAGATGGCAAATCTTCTTGCAGCATAAAATCCAAGCAGTAGCATAAAAACATTCTGTATATTGCGGTCCAACATGATGAAGAATAAACATATCATAGCATACCATGAGCATACAGTTATTATGGCTTCCTTTTGGCCTACACCCTTTTTGTAGCCTTTCGCCCTCTGGCATCAAGTGGTCCCTTAGATCCAATCAGCAATCTCTCTTGATGGAACTTTCCAGAAAATGTAAAGATCCTCACCTAATTCCCCTTGCTTTCGAGCAAGAGAACCTTTACCTTTGGCCTACACCCTTTTTATAGCCTTTCGCCCTCTGGCATCAAGGGGTCCCTTAGATCCAATCAGCAATCTCTCTTAATGGAACTTTCCAGAAAATGTAAAGATCCTCTCCTAATTCCCCTTTCCTATCTGGTTATACAGCTGAGCACAGGTTCTCATGATTTACCAATTACCTAATTCCTGAATTAGGCCTTGAAAGAGATAAGGATGGTAACTAGGGTTGCCAACCTCCAGGTGGGGCCTGGAGATCTCCCAGAATTACAACTGGTCTCCAGGGGACATAGATCAGTTGACCTGTAGAAAATGGCAGTTGGACTCCATGGCATTCCCAAAGACAGAAAAATGTACAGCCATCTATTTAAGGAAATAAGGCACCAGAAAATGTTTTTCCTATGACTCTTAGGGACCTTCATAAAACCCATCATTTCTCCAATTAGGAATGCTTTATCATTATGCTTTATCATTATAATATTGCCTGAAGGATCACCTTTGTTTAACATATTTTGATCCCACAGACTCAAAAAGAACTTCTGAAGGCAACCTGCAGCTTATAATAATAATCATACATATGAAGTTGCCTTCTACCAAGCCAGAACTTTGGCCTCTCTAGCATAGTATTGCCTACTGTGACAAGCAGTAGGAGGATCTCAGGCAGAGAAGTGTCTTAAACCAACACAATCAGTCTTAAACCAGCACAATCAGTCTGGGACAAGTGATGCACTGTATTCTTGGTGCTTGGGGGGGCAACAGTGGGAGGGCTTCTAGTGTCCTGGCCCCACTGGTGAACCTCCTGATGGCACCTGGTATTTTTGGCCACTGTGTGACAGAGTGTTGGACTGGATGGGCCATTGGCCTGATCCAACATTGGCTTCTCTTATGTTCTTATGTTCTTAACACCTAAGATTCTTTAACTGGAGTTGCCTGAAAATAAAACCTGGATCTTTAAAGTTTATGCTTTGATTTATGACTTCTCCTAGCCAGATACACAACAGTCAGATGGTAGCTGATTGACCAACAAGAATACCTTGGCCCTGGTTTTGAGGAGTACCTGATATTACCGTGACAAACACCATAACACATTTTCTTAAATCCGATATTCGATTCTAATGAAAATCTGGGGGAAAGTTTGCCCAGCTTGGTCTGGAGCTGGTTTGTCTGTCATATTAGCTTTTTTTCAAAGGCTTGAGTATTTCAAGGGTTCCTGGCATTTCAAGAAAATAATGAAAAATGGGCACAGTAAATGACATGGCATTTCAGTAATCAACTTTCAGTTTTTCACCTCTATGGCTCTGTGCTTCAGTCAGACATTTTAAGTATTTCCTTTAAGGATTATGTAGGCTACTAGATTTCAATTGGAGGTAAAATATGACCTTATAAAATATTACAGATGTCTGAAAGGATAGGAAATGTTCTCTAAATACCATACTTTATATATGCACTCGTGCATACAAAGCCATGAGAAAGATTATAGATAGGAAAGTGCGGAAATGGAGAGACCTATCAGTTTTTTAATTAAGTTAAACGTCAAATCTAGACATTGAGAATTAAGAAAAATATGGTTATTTTGGATTATTTGAATTCCCTTTCTTGGAATAAAAACTGCAATTTGAAATACAAGGTAGCCATGGTACATAAATGGAAACTCCATAATCCATGAGAGTTTGGGTGTGGTCACACGGTTGTTTTGATCGGGGTTTCACTCCTGTTCCCTCTCACATTTCAATTTGCTGATCCGATGGGCCAATCCGCCTCCTGCACCGAAGCGGGCTCACTCATGCAATCCTCCCGGTTCTCCTCTGTGTTTTCCTGCACCGGGAAAATCAAGTACTTGTGCTTTGCATCCATGATTTCGCCAATCTGGACAGCCATCTCTCGCAATGATTGTCCTTTGCACAATGAGGTGTTTTTTTCTTCAGCTTCCACCTTTGAGCGCATGAGCAGTTATTGACTTCTACGTTTAAACATTCAAGCGCACATCCCCCCCTTCCGATTCGCCTGTTGTTTGCAAGGCATGCCCCCACTCATTGGCTCCCTGCTACCAGCCTCCGATCTTTCCTGTCTGTCCCCTCCTCACAGTCTGCTCTCCCTTCTCTCTGGTCTCCGAGCAGTTAAAACCCTGGGTTGCCAGCAAAAGAAGGGGGGTGGATGGTGGAAATGGCTGGTCCTTTCACAGCTGCAGTAAATTTCTGGACGGATTTAGAGAGAAGAGAGAGAACTGAGAGGAAGCGCCCGCCTGCATTTGTGTGTGTGTGCCTGTTATATGAACTGTTGCTATGTATGACACCACGCCTCTGAGGCTGCAACTGCTTGAATGGCTGTTTTTGCCCGTCCTTCTGGGCTTCTCCCCTCCCCTTCGAAAGCAGAGGCTGGTGGAAAAGACAACAAATGTGATAAAGCCTCCGGTAGGCAGACGGGAAGGAGGCATTATTTCTCCAGTGTTTGTATTGGAGGTGGGGAGGGGGAGAAGGATGACCGGGTTGGTTGGGAGAAACGACATAGAGCTTGTTTGCCTGGGCTCCACAATTCTGGCCGAGGTGTGAGCGAAGCTTCCTTCTGCCCCACCACCTCTTTACAACTCCTGCCTTTGATGTCTTTGTTTGCGTGTGTGTGTGGCCAAGTGGTGGCGGTGATTCAGCTGTGTTCATGTACACATGCACAAAGCAATTATAAAAAAAAAAACTCTCGTGACTATCTGGACGGTGCCTGGAGCCTCATCGTGCGATGCAAGCCCTTTGGGGAGGGATGTGTGATCATCCCAACCGGGAAAAAAATATTCCTGGATCAAATTTATTGCGGGAATAAATCGCGAGAAGCTTGCCATGTGACCACAGCCTATATCTCTGAATATTCTGGAAACAAGCGACCATGGAAAGCTATCCCCTGTGCAGTTAGAGCTGGACTTTCCTGGTGTCTTTTAACTTCGCTTCTCTGGCGGAGCAGCGAGGGTTGCTGATGACTGTGGGACCTTTCCCCGATGTTGCTGTCTGATCGTCTCCTTTAGATCCATCAGGCATTTGTGGCTGTGTCAGATCTAAAGGTCCGTGTGATCGCAGCCTAAGATCCTCTGGCCTAGCAAACTCAAGGGCTTGGGTAAATCTTTTTGCTATTGTATCATTCTGTCTCTATTAACGCATATATTTCCCTGTTGCTTTCAAGAGGAAGTTGCTTGGCTGCCATGAGAACTCAGATTCACATTAATCAATATTCTTTGGGGTGGTCCTCCAAACCCTGGCAGTAAGTAGCAATCCATGTTTGCAGGACCATTATCCTCCATATCAGAATCTCCTTCACTATGCAGACTCTCTAGAAATCTAATCAAGGTCTAATCTAATCTAACTCAAGAAGGACCATCTACCCATCTCCTAACCATTGGCAGCAGCTATGAGTCATGCCCGCTGTCCAGTTAAACTCAGTCATTTGCAACACATTCCCCTTCCCGTTATATCACTTATGACTTTCCCTTCTCCCATTCTGCTTCCCTTCTTGAAATGGATCCTTTACATCCTTTACCCATTCCTATCTCTCAGCTTTACTCCCTTGGTTTGGTTGGTCATCCTTACACCTGAACTGTCTTCTCCCATAGCATTCCTAGAGATTCTTTGCCTTCCTATCCTTAAAAACCCTTCCCTGTTCATCCCTCTGCATCTTCTGGCCCCTTTGGTACAACACTTACACTTTTCGCTGCTCCCTGGGTTGGTAGTTCTCTGAACTAGTGACATGGCAGGAACACAATTTGGGCCAAAAGTAACTTTAGGCCCCTGCCTCACGGGGGGGGGGAGTACGGCCAAAGTGCAGCTTTTTTCTTTTTTTTAAAGCCGCACCAAAAGAAACATGCGGCGGCGGGATCACATAGACCCCCTGAGCCGCCGTGCAGTTCCTCCCCGGCATGATCAGATGCCAGGGGGGAAGCTACTGAAGGGCGAGCGAGGCTGCCAAACTGCGCATGTGTGCACGTGCGCAGTTCGGCTTGGAGCCTGGATTGCAGCGATCCCACGGCCACGCTTGCTGCGGTGCTTCAGGTAAGTCCTCCTCTGTAGGAGGTTCTTTTTTGCAGCGGCTTTTCTGGGTTTAGGGACAGATTGGAGATGGGTGCGCGCCACTTCCCAGATGTTGCGGTGAGATCGCGCCCATTTGCTGCGCCCCCGATCCGTCCCTCTCCCGGGCCAAAATCTTCTGTGTGACTGGGGCCTTAATTGAGTATCAGGTTAAAGTAGGACTCAGATTATGCAAAAGTGAGTGGCTTTACTGGAGGTTGCTGTTAGGTTTGTTTATTTTATTATTTAGCTATTGAGTAGAATCATAAACGCGTAGAGTTGGAAGGGACCTCCAGCATCATCTAGTCTACTCCCCCCACACACACACATACACACACACAGTGACCCCTGCTCCATACCCAGAAGATGGCAAAAAACCTCTAGGTTTTGCTGCCATGAGTAGTTCAGTCTCACTGTCTTGTATTTTGTCATTTTGCTCGGGGCAGACTGGGAAGCAAAAAATGGCCCTGGAAAGAGCTCTGAGTCCCCAGTTCCACCCTCCCAGCTGAAGAGGAGAAAGGAGAAAAAGAGAGGCCGCTCACAGAAGCAGCTGCTTACCCGCCCTGCACAGGGCTGGGGCAGCTGATTCGCTTGCAGTAGTAGCTGCTTGCCTGCAGGCTGCTCCTCACTTGGGGCTGGGGTAGCCCTGGCCAGGGGAGAAAGCCCCCTCTGGTAGAGTTGCCAGGTCTCCTGCTATATGATTTTACTATAGAGTTATTTGTAAATCCTAGAGTGTCCCATGACATCACTTACAGTAAAAACTTGCCAGTGTGGTACCAGCACACCAGACCCCACCCTTTAATTACTCCCAGGGGTTGCTGGGAAACCCCAAAAAACCCTTTTCAGCATCTTTCAGGTATTTGGCATACCAAATCAAATCCCCTGAGCTGATTTGGCTGCCAAATACTGAATGCCGGGGGAAAAAACCAAAAAAAAATTGGGGGGAGGGTTCAGCTTTCTCTGGGAGACACTGCTGCCTGCATTTCTTTCACTTTTTCCTGGTGGCCTTAATGGCCAATCTGCCCCTGGTTTTGCTTTCCTTTGAAATTCTGTGTCATGGTTAGGACAATAAAATTACTTTCTGGTTAAAAAGTCTGCTCCCCCTTCCTCTTGTCTGGGAGGCTTATTAAGCTAAGCCTGGATCCGTGTATATAACAAACTCAAAAATTCTCTTGGAATCCATGTCTAGTTCTACACAAGTGCAGGATGCCCACATTTGCCAATTTCAACACAAGTAGCCATTACGGTGACAGCTGGTTTGGGGATAAAATGGAGGGTGAGAGAGCTAGGTATGTTGTCCTGAGCTCCTTGGAGGAAGAGTAGGATAAAAATTAGATAGGGCTCTCTAGTTTGGGTTTCTTGCGTAGAGTGAGGGTGAACACACATGAAGGTGCCTTGTACTGAATCAGACCATCAGTCCATTAAGGTCAGTATTGTCTACTCAAACTGTCAGCAGCTCTCCAAGGTTTCAGGCAGAGGTCTTTCACATCACCTACTGCCAGATCTTTTAACTGGAGATGATGGTGATTGAACCTGGGGCCTTCTGCATACAAAGCAAAGGCTCTTCCACTGAGCCAGGGTCCTAGATAGGCCAACTTTCCACCTCTGATTCAACTATCAATTTTCTGGAAACTGTATCTTTAACTCTCAAAGAAGAGATATAGGAAACAGGATGACAAAATGGTACAACCAAGTGTTCTACTATATTTTGGTGTGGATCCCATGCAACTAGGGGAGTGCATTCAGTAAAGCTGAACTGGGGGGAAAACCCCCCAAAAAAACTTTTTCAGCATCTTTTAGGTATTTGGCATACCGAATCACTTCAGGGAGAAAATTTAACTTTACACCTTTAATTAAAAACATATTTTGATGAGCCAATATTGGTATTCGGGTATATTCGGGAACTCTGAAAAAATCCGGCTTTATTATACCTGAATCTGAAAAAACTGAATTTTTTTCCTGCACACTCCTACATGCAACTTTTCTGCTAACATATGTTAACATACAGATTTATTTTTACTTAGCCCTGGGCTCTTGCACAAGGAAAACCACATGGTGTCCTATGCCCTCTTCCACTAATGCAAGGTATAGCCCCAACAACACTTTTTTTTCTTGCCACTTGTCTGTACAACCGCAGTCCCTAACTACCGCTTCTATACTGAAAATGTAAAATGTGTGCTTGTGTGCGCAGTAACCTTTTATTAACAAAAGAAGTCTTACAGTCTGTTCAATATTTAAGCAAAACTATAATTTAAGAAACTGTTAATCAACTCAAAACAACTCTATGTCATTCTTACAAAGTAGCTCAGCTGAAGTGTTTTTCTCCTTGGAGGATTAATAGTAGAGCAGTTTCTTCTCTGTTTTTGTCACACAATGGTTACGAAGACATATGCTTCTCTGTATTCCCATCATTACTGGTAATTGTAGGGGGGGGAAGAAAGGACAAAGTATCAGGCTGAATGGTCTGTCTGAGATTTCAAGGCCTGTTCTATGGGAGTTTTTTGAGCACTTGCTTTTGTCCCTGAGGTCACTGCATAGATCTGTCAAGTCCCTTGGCAGATATACTGGGGCTTCGGAATGAGCAAATGG
Organism: Gekko japonicus; assembly: GCF_001447785.1. Lineage (NCBI taxonomy): Eukaryota > Metazoa > Chordata > Lepidosauria > Squamata > Gekkonidae > Gekko > Gekko japonicus. Next base: position 764,201 of record NW_015159735.1, read on the forward strand.
ATGCAGAGGCAGTCCAGCACTGGGCTTGCTAGACAGGACATCAGCAGTTCCAACGTCATCACCCCAGCCATTCTTCTCTTGAAGATTTTGTTTGTTCTTCCCTAGGGTCTCCTTTCCATAGTTTGCAAGTGTATGCTATTGGCTTCCTCCTCCTAAATACGTACCTTGAGATCTCTGCATCTAGCTCTGCAGAATGCTACAAAGATTTTGTAAAAAATATTTTAATGGCATTGGCTGGGTTCAAAACCCAATTTGTTTTCAGCAGCCTGGGTATTATAACAGTTGTGCATGTACAATTGGCTATTTGTAAAATGACAGCCTACTCTACCCACTGTATGACATATTGCTGAAGAAACAGACGTGTAGCTGCACTTTATGGCTTCCCTGTGCTCCCACTTACTTACCAGTGCAACCCAGTACATGGCTGATCGTTGGGGATAGCTACCTATAAGTAACATTAGGCCTGCACTAGCCCTGAGTGCCTCAACCCTTCTTGCCTGCCAAATAAGCCCCCTGTTAGCCATTATCACCCTTTCTTTTCCTTTCTAAAAAAAAAAAGTTCTGGCTCAGTCTTAAATTGCTTTAAAATGTGAGACAATAACAGCACATCATGCCTGTCTCAACTGCTAGCACAAACAATCAAACACAAATAACATATCTTTGTGCTGGTTCAAATTTGTAAGAATGTGCTGCCCAACAGATACCATTGTAATTATCCAATGAGATTTATGTAATACAACCACTAGCTTTATTTAGAAACAGTGCATGGAGAAAGAAATCGATGGATCCTCATGCTCTCTATTATACATCGGGATAGTCATTTGCAAGGGCGTTCCTTACAGCAATGGCAGAGCTGTTGACTATTCCTGGACTCACAACACAGAAATAAAGGGGAAAGTCTGAAATATCTCAGTGCTGTTAAACTTGTGTATACCCACAACACCAGCAAAAGCAAATATTGTTTGGTTCCCCTTGAACTTGAGATGTGGCATATGCTGGCAATTCTGACATGTAGATCTTAGTTTGCTATACCAAAATTGGAAAGGTATCACGTGGTCAATTCCAATTTTAAAACTGCAAAGATGAGCCCTTCTGGGCTTTTCTACAACACATTCTGCTCTATTGAGCTGGGGGAATGCCAGGATGTTTTGGAGAAAGAAGCAGAGGATGTCAGGAAAGATACTGGTGGACACAGCATTGGAGATCACTGTCCTGTTGTTTTGCTACTCAGGGTGAAAAACAAGCTCTTTGTAGGCTTTGTGTAGAGTGTGGGCTTGAAAATGTGTTGTGCACAAACAGATTTATGGACTGGTCACCAACACACAGCAGCAAATGGGAGACAATCCCTTGGTCCTCGATCCTGATTGTAATGGTCTAACCAGATCCGCTTGGCTAGCTCTTAATAAATTTGTTAGGATAGTGTGTAAATATTTACCATGGTGTTCCTCATTGGTTTCACTTGATTGTACCTCTGTATCCAGTGCCACAGATAGAATCCCTAGGACTGAATGGAAAAGTCAGTGCTATATTGCAGTGATTATAATGATAGAATCATTTTTCTGTTGTAACAAATGTGCTGGCTCTTTAAACCTGGGCTCCACTCTGCAGGCTGTCCTTTTCAGCCTTCCCACTGGGCTCCCCTCCCAGGCCTTCTCACTTGTGCCATCTCTTACACCTCAGTTCCCAGAGCTGCCTATGTCTGCCTCACCTTCTATGAGTGACCACTGCAGCCTTCTCTTGCCCTTCCCAAGGTTTTTCCTGCTGTAATAGCCACACAGTTCCCAGCTGTTTCTAGGCCCAACAATAATGCGGGGCCCGCGGGGCCCAGCCCCCTAATGTTTCTTCTAGGGCCCCAACCTGAGCCTTGGTTTCTCCTCCCCCTGAGCTCCACAGTAGCTACGTGCCTGTCGATCTGAACCAGCACAGTCGGGGGGGGGGGGGGAAGGCAGGTAGCTCCAAAAAGCGTATAATGGCTGGTCCACTGAGCAAAAAATTAGGGGACCCCCCAGCAAAAAGTTGCTAGCTATGAGGCAGGCTGTTTCTTTGCTCTTCCAGCCCCGTGCAGATTCTTGAGTGTCTGCTGCTGTGATCTCCACACACATCCCCAACCTGGTTGGACTTTGTGTACTTGCCTCTGGCTCCCTTGAAAAAGTTGTTGATCTTGGTGCAGTCGTCTCTGAGCAGATGTTTACTTTCCTGGATGCCATGATGAGACACATGATTAAGTTTATCTCATTCTCCAATGATCCCACCTCACTTTCAAGAATCAAGACTGCCTTCTACTCAGCCATACACTTGCCTTCCATAATTGGAGTTGCAGATGCAACCCATATAGCTGTGAGACTGCCAAGGACTTGTCAATCAACATATCACAAACAGAAGAAATGTCACAGCTTAAGTGTTCAACTCGTATGTGGTGCTGATAGTATCATCACACATATCTGCTACGCAGATTTTGAAAAAGTACACAGGACTCACACATCTTTAAAATGTCGAGCCTATGCCAATTTCTCACAATACCCTCATAGCTATGGACAGTTCATAGGTAATGTTCCCTAATTTCAAATTGACTTATAAACTGATGAGAGTACAGTTACTTCTGTGTTGTCTCTTTTGATTGCAGGTGACTGTGATTATCCATGGCTACCGTTTCACGGGGGGAAAAAGCACGGGCCATAATGTTCCCTAATTTCAAATTGATTTATAAACTGTTGAGAGTACAGTTACTTCTGTGTTGTCTCTTTTGATTGCAGGTGACTGTGATTATCCATTACTACCTTTTCTAAAAACACTCTGTAAAATAACACAATTTCAGTGCAGCTTATTGGAGGACAAAAATAATGATTGAAAGGAATATTGGACACATAACGCCACACTTCAGGCCACTGCATTGCACTGGGGGCACATCCCTGTGTAGTTCAGTGGTCAAATGGGTCAATGTGGGTGCTATGCTTTATGCAAAAGCCTTCATTTATCTCCAATATATGATCCATGCAAAATCCAAAAGGTGCTCCTAAATGGTCATGCAGAGACCATAGCTTCTTTTAAAAGGCAGTACTTCTCATTATTTCAAAGAATTGCTGGAATTCAGCCTATGTTGAAGATCTATTAACATAACTACAACTTAAGAATGGGGTCATTAAAGTCTGTCTTTTAAGAGACAGTGCAATTTGGCTATATTGCTGTGACCTAATTCCTGATCTTTTATAATCTAGTCAGATAACCCATCATGGAGAGGAAGGGGTGATTAAAGTATCAGAAGCATTTTCTCAGTATGCTTCTTGTGCTTCTAGGAATTACAGCTACTGAATAATTATAGAGAATGTAAACAAAATAGCAGGGCTAGTATTTCTCCAGTTAAATATAAGTAGTCCTAGCTGGTGTATTTCAAAATAAATTTGGGAATGTCATGTCTCTTGATCATGTATACTTCTCTTGGTCCCATTTCCTCTGCCAGTTTTCCTTCTTCTCGTAGCCTCCCCTTCTGACTCTCTGTTCTTCTTTTCATTCCTCCAAACCACTCATTCATATAATACACTTTCCCCCTAAATTCTACAGCTCCTTTTGACCTGCAACTTTTCCATTCCAAACTATACAGAGATACTAACTGAATAGCCACCAAATTAGATTCAGAAATAAGACAATGGTTAATTAAACCATTACGATCACATGTTGTGATCTGATTCAAAAGTCTACAGGATGCCTGCAGGCTTTCCCCCATGTCCAGTAGTCTTTAAAATGCCACAAAACTCTGCTTCATTTTGTTGTAACTTACATTTACAGTGCAGATCTGTGTCAATTCTGGGTTTCATCCGTGGAAGTATGAAGTTTTTTGGTTGTGGGTTTAAAAAATTGTTCTGATCCTGGGGAAAGCAACATGACAAACCAACATTCATCTAAACCTGGGCTATCCCTACAGTAATATCTGTGAAGGAAGCCTGGCTCGGGTGAAGATTTGGGGTACCATTAAAGGGCAGGATTCCTAGAACTTCCGGTGTTGGCGCCGCGAGCGGATGTGTCTCGGGATTTTCCCGAGCCATTCATTCCCTCTTCGTTCTTCAGGGGTCTCCCACAGTAGCTGGGACCTTCAGCTCAACTTCCTGGAGGGAGAGGAGCAGCAGGGGGCTTTTTCAGCCACCCCCGCAGATGGCAAATCGCGGAGGTGTTGCAGACTTGCCCCAAAGCAGGAGCGGAGAAGCAGAGAAAACATGGCTGCCATGTTTTCCTTAGCGATGACCAGCCATTGTTTTTAAATTATATATTGCATGAGCTAAGAAAAGCATTGCAACGAGGATTTTATACCACATAAGATCAAGTAGAAATCGAACTTTAGCACCCCAAAGAGATATCTCCAAATATATATATAAAAGTGGCTTTGAAGTGTCCGGAGAAGAGATTTGCAGTAAAATGAGGAGGGTAAGAAAAGACCTTTCTTTTTTGTCCTGTTTGAATTGCTATTCAACTGTTATTATTGATTGGAAGTATAAGCTGAGACAACAGAGGAGTGGTAATAAAGTAAAATGCGTGCAAATAACTTACTGAGAACTGAAAGTGTATGGGTGGGCATGCTTTAAAATGGAGCTGGAAGTCGAGAGTGAAGAACTAGATCCAGAGACACTGGTGGATACACTTACTTGGGAGCAATTTCAGGCTTTTTTGCAAAAGGAAATTACACAGGCAGTAAAGGATGCCTGCAAAAACCTGATTGAAAGCCCAAGAAATGTAATTCAAAATGAGGAGAAATTGGAGAGCATGTTCAACCTATTCAGAGTTTTGATGAGGACTCGAACGATCCCCAAGAGGAGGCAAGAGAACTGTTTGATAATCAGTTGATAACTATATGAAAAGAGATGCTGGAAAACAAGGAAGCTCCAGGATGTGATTTAAATGAAGCAGAAGACTTTGTATTGGAAAAAAATAATTTGGAAGGGTATCCAGTAGAAGCTGCAAGAAGAAAAAAGAATAAGGAAAAAAGCGTAAAAGAGGAGAAGAGAATGGTGTAGAGAAATGCAAAGTGTACAAAAGACTGAGAATTGCCTTTTTGAAACATGGAAGAATTGATTTGGACCTTAAATTTTCTGAATACAAAAATGCAAGACACTTAAAAGAGGTTGAAAGGAAAAAGGAGACTACTGAAAGATGGGGAAGAATGAAGGAAAAAAAGATATGTTTGTTGTTAATAGATCTTTGTCTCTCTTTTGGGTATATATGGTTTTTTGAAGGGGGAAAAAAGGAAAGAGCGTTAATGGTGTTGTAGAAAGAAAAGGGAAAGGAGGAAAGAAAAAGATAGTTAGCATGTGAGTGTGTAAGGTGAAAGAAGTTTAGCTTCATGGGGTGAGTTATATTGTTTAGTTGGACCCCTTTTTGATTCTTCCCCCCCCCATTTCTGTATACTGTTTTGCATGTTTTGGAATAAAACCTTTCATTGACATAACAATTATTAACAAAAATAGAATAATAGAACAATTTAATTGGATTACAGAATGTCTCTATATAGATATCTTTTATAATTAAAATACCTAGGAATAAGACATGAGTTGATTAGTTAAATAGAGTGTCTTTGCAAATAAGTTCCTAATCAGAAATATTGTATGATGATTATTATTTTTTTTGTACTGGTGATATAATGGCAAGAATAAGAAATGGGGTTTGTTTACAACTGGGCCTCTTAATGTAAGGATAATTAATTATAATTACATAAATAAAAGACTGTAAGTCGAGAATAATGACTGAATTGTTATAGAATAAGAAAGGCCAATAAGTCATGTTTTTTCTTGGGAAGGTAAAGACTTCTAATTAAATGGTCTTATGCACAGAACAAACAGGAAATAAGATCTTAAGTAAGTTAAAGGAATAGAATAGCTCCATGGGAATACTTGAACTAGTTTGGGAAAGGTTTAGGTGTAAGAATGTTGCTGTAATGAATTATGAGATGTTATAAACCTTGTTAATGGAGCAACTTAGATAAACTTGATATACGTGGTAATCTGGATTATTATAATGAATGAGATATGGATGAAATGTATAATTAATTAATGTACTTAATCGTAAATATTGTGATGTGTAAATCATCGTTATCTGTTTTTCTCTCTTATATTTGAAAATTCAACAAATAGATTATAAAAAAAGGGCAGGATTTCTAAAATAACTAGATAATCATGGATATTGCTGTCACTACTATAGGGAGCCATTTGAATTTTCCTCCTCACACTCTGACATGCTTTAAGCTAGCTCTCATTTCCCTATGTAGAAAATGGGTGGTTGTTCATCTGTCAGCACTCAATAGCTGAACTGTTTTTCAAGATCTGTTTCATACATCAAGACTGAAGGTGTACGCAGACATGATATGGAAGAATTATTTGCCAGTGGGCATTAGAATGAACAAGAGGGGAACCCGCGATACTCATGGGAGGGAGTATTCCCCACAGCTCCCAGCCTCCAGAAGCAGGACCTCCACAGGAGAAGGAAGCGGTAGCAGGTGAGCCCAGCAGGCAGACCCATGTGGCCCACAAAGCTTTCTCCCTCCTCCCCGACGTAATGGTGGTGAGGCCTGAGGCCCGCCAAGCCTTCTCCCCCCCCCATCATGGTGGCGAGGAGCCCTGAAGCCTTCCAAAACTTCTCCCATCCCCCTCCCTGGGGGCGATGGCAAGGAGCCCTGAAGCCCGCCAAGCTTTCTCCCACCTCCCTCCCCGGCGGCGGCAAGGAGCCCTGAAGCCTGCTAAGCCTTCTCCCACCTCTCTCCCCAGAGGCGGCAGCGAGAAGCCCTGAAGTCTATCAAGACTTCTCCCTCTCCCCCACACTGGCAGCAGTGAGGCCTGAGTGGCTCACAGCTGCTGGCCCACCAAGGCTTCTGTACAGGATTAGCCCACCCAGGCCAGTCCAGGGATGGAAGGGAATCCTGTACTTTTCAATACATTAAACAAAAAACCACAAGATGGTCTATACCCTCTCGAGTTTTCAGAACAATGTGCCACTAGAACCTCTTTTCACTAGTCCCTGCATTTCCGAAGGAACAGATTCCAGCCCTTAGTTAGCATCTGGGATTTAACACAGTAGCAACTCTAGCTCAGAGATGCACGCTTTACTCTCCAATGGTAGCATATATGGTGAGCGTTTAGGCACAGGACTTAGACTTGGAAGTCAAGTTACAACATCAAAAACAAATTAGCAACAAAAAGGATCTTTATTCAGTACAGAGCACAGCAACAGACTACCAGAGATTTAAAAAATAACAAAGGCTAGGGCTGTTTGCCTTAACTAAACATTAATGATTCATAGTTACCAAGTCAGGAACCTTCATCAGTCCAAAATAGTCCAAGTACCAGGGGATTTTGAGGAGAAATCCCATCTTTGCACAACCATGTTCTCCAGTTCACAAAGCAACTCTTTGTTTTCCAAGAGACAGCTTTTCCAGGCGTCATAAAACAGACAACGACAAGAGGAGGGAGGGAGAGCTAAGAAACTCACTCCCAAAGGGATCAATCAATTATAGCCTAATTCCAGTCACAAATTAGCTGTGGCCATCAGCCAATTGCGAGTGGGCATGGGTGTGCCCAATTGTTGGTTGCCATAGCTGCAACACAGGAATGGCTAGAAGTTTGGAGCCCCTCCTGCAGTCAGGTGACCCAAACTCCACAGCTTCTTCATTGCCTACGTGACAACACTCATGTGAGGCCTAGTGTGGAGCCTTACAGTCTAGCTTCTAGCATGGAAGTGTGAAAAATGTGGGTTATAAAGTTGTTCAGGCCATCTGGCCCACCATTTGGCTTGCAACAGGAAATAAGGCACAACATGTTATCAGAAAGACATCACAGGAGAAGGCAGGAGACATTTAGAAATCAATATTTCTATACAGCTTATCTCCCCCACCCGCAGTGGCAGCGAGACACTGGGTCTACGCATGTGCAGGGAATGCTCTTGTACTTTTGGGGGGATTTAAATATCCCCCGTATATTTTTTTTCAACTTTTTAGATTTTTCTGCACACCTGGAGACTGCTCCGTGTGTGCAGGGAAATCTCTCTGCCCCCCAAGTGCCCCCGATGTGCAGATTTAGATATCCACACAGAGGGGGCGATTTGGCTATTAGATATATAGATGTGTTCTCTGGACCAGCTCTGTTTAACTCATTGTGCAAGTCCAGGGTCACTGCACAGAGGCGGGCAATGGCAAACCCCCTCTGAAAGTCTGTCGCCTTGAAAACCCCACTGGATCTAATGCTCCCTCTGAGCCATGGAGTCTTGTGAGCAAGAATTCTACTTTGTGAGCTTGTTGTTGTTCAGTCGCACAGTCGAGTCCGACTCTTCGCGACCCCATGGACCAGCTCCCGCCAGGACTTTGTGAGCTACTGGCATTAAAATTGTGAGTGAGCAATTTGGCTACTGCATTCATTTGTTTGCTCTGGAGCTATCCTTCCTGTGCTAAGACAAAAATGTATGAGCCAGAGGCTAAAAAAAACTGTGATCTAGCTCACACTAACTCAGCTTAGAGGGAACACTTGACCGCATTTTCCACTACCACTCATCTCTTTGCTTGGGCTGCTGACACACACCAGCAGCCAACACTGAGCGGAAACTGAGAGCAGGAGCAGGGAGGAGTCCAATCCATCCAGCCCTTGTATCCGTATTTCTACCGTGTTTCCCCGAAAATAAGACACTGTCTTATATTTATTTTTTCTCACGAAGACACACTAGGGCTTATACTACAAATGCATAGAAATCTTGCTAGGGCTTATTTTTTGGGTAGGTCTTATTTTCGGGGAAACAGGGTATCTTCCTATCCATTTCCATAGAGGTGCTCCTGGTTCTTTAAGTATGTTTTGTCACCACTGCAAAGAAACTGTTTGAAAAGAAGCTGAGGAAAAGAACTGGAGTCATACACTGGAAAGTGGGCAGTGCAGAGATGTGAGGGAGAGAGGCCCAATGGGGCGGGAGGATGAGAAAAGGGTAGCCACAGAGAGGTGAGAGAGTAGTTGTGTCGAAACTTAAGGCTCAGACTAGACTTGCCAGCCTCCAGCTGGGGCCTGGGGATCTCCCGCTTTTACAACTGATCTCCAGCTGACAGAGATCAGCTCCCCTGAAGAAAATCCCAAATATATAAATTCCACTAGTAGAAAACACCATCAAAGATTGCCAAACAATATATTAAACAATTATAAAGTTGGTGGTGTCACAACATTAGTGCATACTGTAACTATAATAAGGCATAAGATGCAATATTTTCTCCTTAATAGATAAGACATAAAGTCCATGTAATCAGTGTAACTTGATAGGAGTCCACATAGTCATAATATTGTCCAAATATTGTGCAAAGATGCCCGTTCTAGATACTTAGAAGATGTGTTTCCTTCGACTTCTTCAGTTTGCCGGCTGTGTAAGTGGAACCTGATTTCAGCAATTTCAGTTTCAACAGACCACAAGGTTCATGGTGTAAGAAGGACTTCTGTGATGCTAGTCTTTTTCCCTTGTTTTTTTGGATCTGCTGAAGAAAATGGCTCTTTTGAAGGGTGAACTCTATGGCATTCTACCATGCCAAGGCCCCTCCACTCCCCAAACCCTGCCCTCTCCTGGATCCACCCCCAAAGTCTCCAGGTATTTTCCAACCCAGACCTGGCAACCCTAGCTCAGACCAAATTTGTATAACCTGTTTTTTGGGGAAATGCCACCATGTCTTCCTTCCTGCCTTTGCCATGCCTTCATGTCTTACTCTGGCAGGTAAGAAGATGTAAGGTATCGGTGCTGTCCTTGCCCATAGAGGTCGAATTAGAGGGAAAGAAAATATCTTTAGTGCTTTGAGGGAAAGGAGCCACTGTTTCAGCTTCACATCTCGAGTTTCCTTAATATAAACCGAGTGCTCATTCTGTCATGAAGGCAAATTTGCAGGATTTACTCTGGGATTTAATTACCTCTGCTTCTAAAGAGTATGATGCAGCGTGCCTCTCTGCAGAGTGGAAGGGGGCCATGCTTCTGCTACCAACTAATGAGGGTATATACTGTGTCACTGGGTCCACGGCAAGGGCTTATCACTCCTGTGGTGCTATTGAGGACATCCGGCTGCTGTATGGAGGAAGGAAAAAAAAAGCCTTTCTGTCAAGCCACCTTGATGATGACAGTTTGAGCAACCAAGGACATACAATGTCCTTCTATGACTGTCCTAAAAAAACTATCATGGAACGTTGCTAACTTTAAAGGTAAAACTGCTTGTAATTTTCTAGAGCCACTTGGTGTTCTTAAAAGAAACAGAGCTTCTTTTGGACGCTCTTTTTAACACAGAGCACAGGGCCTGTTTCACGCATGACAATCACTGCGGGAAACGCAATTACATTTTTGAGCACAAAAGTACATGTCTCTGGGGAGCCTGAACAATCTAGGTTTTCATCCCTCACACTGATATTCCACTGTTCCTCCAAAGAATCCACAGTGGCATACATGGATGAGACCTCCTATTTTCCTGCTTAATCAACACAACTTAGTTAGCATTTCAGTAGGGAGAGGGAAAGCCAGGGTGACTTTCCTGGCTGGGAAACTCCCTTGGGACAAGAGTTCCTTGGAAAGAACCCATTTAACCAGCTGCCACCACTAAGGGGCCTCTTAAGAACATCCAGACTAACCCCATGAGTATGTATCCTTCTAGCATGGTGCTAGTGTTTGTGTGTAAAATGCCTTCAAGTTGCAGCAAATGTATGGCGACCCTAGCAAGGGACTTTCAAGGCAAGTGAAAAGCAGAGATGGTTTGCCATTGTCTCCCTCAGCAGAATCTCTCTCTTGGTGGTCTCCCCTCCAAGTCTTGACACTGCTTAGCTTCCAATATCTGACAAAATCGGTCTGTACCATACCGCCACCCCTCCCTCACAGTACTAAACCAAAAACAAAATAAAAAGGAGGAAACCCTGGGAAATACCTTATAACAAAGTCTCTAGAGCCCATGCAATCTAGCACATGGGGGAAAGATTAAGAGAAATAAGTTGTACTAAACGAAGCAAAAAATGTCTTTAGAAAGAGTTATAAAAGATGGGGAAAGGGTGGTTGGATTGAAAAAGGGGTGGAGAAAAGGCAAAATAAAATACAGGAGGAAAGACACGCAATAACACAACACAAGACATTCAAGTAAAGAGCAGTCTCATTGATCTAACTCAAGTATACATTACCAAGGCCATAGCGGGATCTTCAGAGCATGTGCAGAATTCCTTGCAGTAACAAGATGTTGGAGGGGTCTTTAACCCTACCCAACTTTCTGTGGATCCCAGTTTCTGCCAAAGACTGAAAACAAAAGAAAATCCCAAATGTCCAGATTTTTATGGTCAGTAGAATCTGACAGCCAGTCTCCTTTCTAACAGTGAAGAGCTGATTTATCCAGTCCCATGCAACCCCCCCACACACACACACACACCAATGTCAAAGGTTACTGTTATCAATCAGAAGATCATAGACAGTCTCAGGAACAATCCAGATATTGTAATTAAAGAGGCAGACAAAGGTGGAGCTGTTGTTATCATGAGTAGATCAGGCTACATCCAGGAGGCTCAAAGACAGAGCTGCCAGCTCTGGGTTCAAAAATACCTGGAGATTTTGGGGGTGGACCCTGAGGGTGAGGTTTGGGGAGGGGGGACTTCAGTGAGGTATAATGCCATAGAGTTCACCTTCTAAAGTGGCTATTTTCTCCAGGGGGGGGAGCTGCTCTCTGTTGCCTGGAGATCAGTTGTAATCCTGGGAGATCTCCAGCCAACACCTGGAGGTTGGCAACCCTACTCAAAGACAACTCTCAAATACTGCTTTTTACAAACAACTGGACTCTGGTCCCACACAGGAATGTAAAAATGAACTAAACAGGAATATAAAGGAATTACCCCTGCACATTCAGGAACAAATCCTTTCAGGCACAACACAGGAAACTTGACCAGGTACCTTTTATCTTCTACCCAAAATACACAAACCTAGCAACCCAGAATGCCCCATTGTCTCAGGCACAGGCACTACCACTGTGGGGGTATCTGGATACATGGACTCAGTTCTAAGACCCTATGCCATCAATGCTCCTAGTATTTTCTGAGGGAAATACAATCTTTGAACAGCCTTCCAGAGAATACTATTTTAGCCACCATGGACATGGAATCGCTGTATACCAACATCCCATACAAAGATGGATTACAAGCCATAAGGAACGTGATTTCTGACACCACCACAGCAGACTTTGCCACCAGATTGTGCCATTTTGTTCTCACCCACAACCACTTCAAATCTGGTGACAACTTGTTCCTTCAGACTCTTGGTACAGCCATGGGCACCCCCATGGCACCACAGTATGTGAACATCTTTACGGATGACTTGGAGCAATGCTTCCAAAACTCCCACCCACTCACACCTCTCTTATACTTGCGTTATATTGACAACATTTTTATTGAATGGACTCATGGTAAAGAAGCACTGGACATATTCCACCAGGCATTCAATGCCTTTCACCCCACCATCAACCAATGTTCCCTCTAAGCTGTGGAGTCTGGTGAGCAAAAATCCTACTTGGTGAGCTGCTGGCATTAAAGTTGTGAGTGAGCGATTTGGCCACTGCATAAATCAGTTGGCTCTGGAGCCATCCTTCCTGAGCTAAGACAAAAATGTGTGAGCCGGAGGCTAAAAAACTGTGAGCTAGCTCACACTAACTCAGCTTAGATGGAACACTGCCAGCAACCTGACAATGAACCAATCTATGCAAGAAATACGTTTTCTGGACACTACTGTAAAAATACACAATGGGCACAGAGACACCGCCTTATACTGGAAACCTTCTGACCTCCAGCTACCATCCTAAACATACCAAATGATCCATTGTATACAGCCATGCTCTACGCTATAGCCGCATCTGCTCCAATTCTACAGACAGAGATTCTCACCTGAGGGATCTACAACAACCCTTTTTGGAACTAAAGTATCCACCTGATGAAGTCAATAGGCTGGCTTTTTCAGGACCCTCCATAGTGAATATCAAAGAACTCTCCTTGCCACCCCTTCCTCAGTCTCGGCTGTTGCCGCTGACACTTAAAAAAAATAAATAGAATTATAGAGGGATGTTGAAATGCACCGAAATTTTATCGTTGTGTTCGTCTCATTAGGAGAAAAAGGACGGGAGCTTTTCAGATACCCAGGTGTCTTTAATCTCTAATAAGACATTTTATGGCATTTGGAAATCAAGCTCATTTATGTGGTGCTTTGGACAACTTCATTCCCTCCCCCTTCTTTGTGCTGACAGTTTTTCCACACCCGCTTGGTTTTTTACATCAACAGGTAAATTACTGTACACAATGAACATGGTACGTGTTTTCCATACACCGTGGCTGGACATGCACAAACATCACTCTATTCTATTCAAATCCCTGAAACCATTTCTGTTCTCATTTAAAAATGAATTTTCCTCCAAAATGCTCTAAAGCTTCCACTTCCCTCCATAGTCCTTAGATGGCTTACATGGTGTGTTGAACAAGTTTAGCATGATGATAAACAGCTTTGTTGTACCATGAAAGCAGTCAGCAGCACCAGCCTTACCATGAAGCACCATGAAGCAATAGATCACACAATGGACTCCAGAGAGGAAACCAGAGTCAGCTTGATCTGACGTCTGCTAAGATCCATGGACTGGTAGAAGGCCCACTTCTCAGCAGAGATGCTTAGCCCATCTGCTCCCACCAGGATGGCCCAAAGGCCCTTGTGACATTGTAGGGGCTTCCAGGTCACAGATATATGAAAGTGCCAGACTGTCGATCTCAGTATTGTCTACTGTCCTGACCCAGACAGTCCAGGCTAGCCTGATTACATCAGATCTCGGAAGCTAACCAGAATTGGCGCTGGTTAGTACTTGGATGGGAGACCACCAAAGAAGTCTAGAGTCGCTGGCCAGAGGCAGGCAACGGCAAACCACCTCTGTTCATCTCTTGTCTTGAAAACTCTTTTGGGGTCACCATAATTTGGTTGTGACTTGATGACACTTTACAAACACATTGTCTATGGTGGCTGGTCCTTTGGGCCCTGCTGGGTGCCAGTTTGATGTAGTGGTTAAGTGCACGGACTCTAATCTGGGGAATCCGGGTTTGATTCTCCACTCCTCCACTTGCAGCTGCTGGATGACCTTGGGCAAGCCATACTTATGATGAGCTGTCCTTGAAAGGGCAGTTCTTGAAAGAGCTCTCTCAGCCCCACCTATCTCACAGGGTGTCTGGTGTGGGGAGGGGAAGGGAAAGGAAAGGAGTTTGTAAGCCGCTCTGAGACAATGAGTGAAGGGCGGGATATAAATCTAATCTTTTCTTCTTCTTCTTCTTCTTCACCAGGTTAATGGATGTACACTTCTGGCACCTGGGTTTTGGCCACTGTGTCACACAGTGTTGGATTAGATGGGCCATTGGCAGTGCTGGATTTACGCATAAGCTAAATAAGCTACAGCTTAGGGCCTCGCAATCTGCCGGGGCCTCAAATAAAGAAACAAAAAAAATGATTTAAAAAATCTCATAGAAAAATCACGCAAATGAAGTCAGACATATCACAATGATAAATTCTAAATAATTTTAAATATAGAAAATATAGATAAAGGTAAAGGTTTCCCTTGCTCAAAAGCCAGTTCCAGAGAGGGCCCTGCTGGAGTATCACTCACTGCCTTGAATGGGGCTTCCTCATCTGCCTCTGCAGGAAGGGGGGGGGGAGAACAGCCCGTCAGTGTATTTTCTGTTGCTCTCTCACTCCCCCACCCCAAAAGGGGTCTTGTAATCTTGTGGTATATTCATTGTATACATGTAGTGGAATTGTCTGCTCTCTTCCCCTAATATCTGTGTGATTTGGTTTGATCCTGTTGGATGGGGCTCTTGTTTCAGTTTCGTTTTGTATATGCTGAATGGACCTGAGAACAGGTGGCTCAGTGAGTACTCTAGCCTGGGAACCCACAGCCAAAGGGAAACATTACAGTGTAAGCCTTCAAGCTCCTTTTTAACTGCTGGGGGGGGGATTTGGAACTTGGGGGAAAACAAACATGTACAGAGGCTTTCATTTTCTTTCCCTTTCCTTTCTTCCATTTCTTTCTTTCTTTGTTTCCTTCTCTTTCTTTGTTTCCCTTTCCCCCATTTCTTTCTTTCCCTTTTTTCAATTTCTTTCCCTTTCTGGGAGCCCTCTATCCCTGCCTTGGCTAGGCATCAGGGAGGGAGAGGGGGGTGCATCTCAGTGCTGAGCATATTTTATTTTTATTTGATTTCTTATTTGTTGTGATGTCAGTGCATTTTTTGTGATGTCAGTGCACATGCGTGGGGCTTTTGGGGGGGGCACTAAAAATGTCCTAGCTATGGGCCTGGGTGGGGCACCATCAATATAGACTCCAGCCCATCCAGGGAGGATTGTATTTAACTCCTGTTCGTTTATGCCCTGTTGGTTGGTAAGTGTATGCTTACTCTTACAGTTGTGCCTTATTCGTTTAGTGTTTGTGTGTGTGCTCCATAATTGTGTAAATAGTAAAATAAATTATTATGTTTGGGCCAATAATCTGTGTTGTGCTCTGACCTCATAGTCTCCCCCGCACTGCTCAATACCAAAGGGAGGGGGTAGCCCAGGGAAGCAAGGAAAGG
>NW_015159735.1:780631-798632 GCF_001447785.1 Gekko japonicus
TAAATAAGCTACAGCTTAGGGCCTCACAATCTGCTGGGGCCTCAAATAAAAACACAATATAAAAAATGATTTCAAATATTAAAAAGGCGTATATATTTTAATTTTTTCTGAGACCAGCTGATGTAATTTAAAACAGTAGGGGGCCTCTGGGTTTTGTATAGCTTAGGGCCTCAGCAAGTCTAAATCTGGCTCTGGCCATTGGCCAGATCCAGCATAGCTTCTCTTATGTTCTTATGCATCTGTGAGCTCAGTGAGCTCAGACTTAGGAAGGCTTCCATTGAAATAAATTTTGGTAGTCCATGAGGTGTTACCAGACCCTTGTACAATTTTGTGATCAGCAGTGGTTCTCTCTCCCAGCTTGGAGACCCTGCAACTGAAGACCCTGTGATAATAGCTGTCCATAATTAGTTGAGTAGTATGGAAGCATCCATTCAGTCTTTAGGTCCTGTTCTTGTGACCCAGCCACTTCTTTCCTTGCTGATATCCTATCTATTTCCTTTCTTGGCCTCTCTCTTCAGTTTCCACATGCCCGTCCTGTTCCTAACTGAATTATAGTACAATCTCATACAGGGTTACTTCAGCCTAAGAGCTGAACTAGACGTGATGTTTAACAAGTGACCAGCCCAGGAAATAGCAGTCAGACAGCAGCTGCATTTCCTGTGGGAACTCAGTACCCAAGCATTAAAGGTAAAGGTTCCCTTGCTTGAAAGCCAGTCGAATCTGACTCTAGGGTTGCGGTGCTCATCTCCGTTTCAAAGCCGAAGAGCCAGCACTGTCCAAAGACGTTTCCGTGGTCATGTGGCCGGCATGACTAAACACCAAGGCTCATGGAACGCTGTTACCTTCCCACTGAAGTGGTACCTATTTATCTACTTGCAATTTCTTGCTTTCGAACTGCTAGGTTGGCAGGGGCTCAATTCAGGTTTGGACCACAATACAGGAGACGGGCTTCACCTTCTTCCCAACACCAATTGGCCCTGATTATTCAGGATGGGGGGATTATTTTGCCCTATTGGGAGCTACACATGTGCATGAATATGCAAACATCTCTCCCCCAGGACAAAGGAAAAGACAAGACCACAAGACCACATGAAGATGCCTTAGACAGAAACAGACCCTTGGTCCATCAAGATAAGTATTGTCTACTCTGACTGGCGGAAGCTCTCCAGGGTCTCATACTGAAGTTTTTCATATCATCTAATCAGGGCTCTTTTTGTAGAAAAAGCCCAGCGGGAACTCATTAGCATAATAGACCACACCCAACAACAGGAACTAATTAGCATATTGGGCCACACCCCTGACAGCACAGCTCATTAGCACATTAGACTGCACCCCCATGTTATCAGAAGTGTGGTTATCCAGCCACACCCACTTTTTGCTTCTTATTCTGTTTACCTTGCTTGATGTCAAAACCCAGGGCTTTTTTTGTAGCAGGAACTCCTTTGCATGTTAGGCCACACACCCCTAATGTAGCCAATCCTAATGAGTGTCTGCTGTTGGGTGTGGCCTATTATGCTAATGAGTTCCTGCTGGGCGTGGCCAACTTGGGAGCCAGCAGGAACTCTGTTCCTGTGCGTTCCTGCCCAAAAATAGCCCTGCATCTAATACTAAATCCTTTTAACTTGAAATGCCTGGGATTGAACTTGTGACCTTCCTTGTGCAAAGCAGACGTTTTATCACTGAGCCACAGCTCCTGCCGAGGCACTGGAGGCACTCCTAACTGGGATATTCTGCAGGTACAAGGAGGATGCTTGCCCACTGTTTTGGGTGCTGATCCAAATTTGTATATGTAGGAATAACAACATGCTTCCAATTGTAATCTGGGAAAAGTGCCCTAGATATCAAAAGTATGGGAAACGTTACTGTAATAATGTATGTTAAATGATTTCTGGGCTTCTATACCCTGAGATAGCCAGGGTCCAATGAAACTACATAAGTAATCCCACATGTGTTCCCCCAATAGATCTCCCGATCAAGTACTGAACCACTCTTTAAAATAAGAAGAATTCTGAAAGCTGTATGAAAAGTTTAAAAACATCCCTCTTGGATCTACCTAAAGTTGCTTTCTGTGTCCTGGCCTTTATCCAGAAGTACATGCTGCAATGTATAAACTTGAAACAATTAATAAAACAACGAAATGGTCAAATCAAGATCCAGTAAAATCCCTTCTCTAGAAACAGAACAGCAGCATTCAGATCTTCTTTTTAAGCCCGTATTATTGTGTTAGTCATTTTGTTGGAGGGGTGCATGCCTGTGTGTGTTCCATTTCCTCTTTTTAATGAACCTCATTTTGGTCAGAGTATACATGTTTATCTGAAAATTCATTTAACTAAGACATACGAACAGTGATGGACATTCTGCAATCCACACTGAGAAATGAAAATTGACAGGTATGAATCAGTACATAGTCAGCTTCCCTAACTCACTGAAAGATTCTACGAGGATGCACTCTGCCAAAGCAAATGAGATTCAATAGGCATCACAGTCCACATTTGGGACCAGTGAATCACCACCATTATCCACGGTGCAACACAAGAGGGTTGAGACATCCACAGTTCCAGGAACTGCTTTACAAAATTTTGTCAATTGTCAAGTGACAGTGATGAGAAAGGGTCACAGACAGGAAAGAACTTTAGCATTCTAGAGTCCAGATGGTCTGCATATGAATTGTGATGGAAAGGGTTTTTTTTTAATATGACCTACAGTATTAAAAAGAAAGTTATTACACACACAAAAAGAAACAATTTTTTTTAAAACATCTCAACTACTAATTGGCAATAGAAAGAAGATATTCCATGACTGCAGATGAGAGAAAACTGACTTGGCAGCAAGGCAACTCTGGTACCAAAGGACTTCAGGTAGATGAGCCTGAACACCTGAGCTGACAGATGGCAGATGTAACGTATGTGATAAATAAGTGATGAAGCTACAGCCAGCAAAAAGTTATCTACAATTGACTCTAGCCCATTCCTTCCTTTTCGGCTTCTCGTCCCAGCTCCCGCCAACCCAGCGGCTCTGTTAACATCAGAGGAATGGGTACCTGCCTTAGATGGCAGGGGGCACCCCCCCCTCCCAGCCTTGCGCTGGTGATCGGCGGTGAAGAAAAGCGAAGGAGAGGATCGAGTCGGCGGCAGCAAGCGAGGAAGAAATGGCGGCGGCAGAGAAATGGCGAAAGGCGACCAGAACGGCAGTGACTGGCTCGAGCAAGTGGTGAAAGGCGGAGCCAAGGATGGAGCGACGTCAGAACGCGGGGCGCAGCGCAGCAGGAGCCGCTTGGACGTTGCCGAGGCTGCGCCCGGGAGAGATACGCCGCTCATCTGAGGAGAGAATAACAACGGCCAGCTCGGCCAGCCGGGAGCAGCCGGGCCGCAGAACAACATCAACAGCACCAACTCACACCAAGAAAGCTGCCGAAGGAACATCGTGCCGTATTAGGGGTGCTGGTAGGTTGTCCCCCCCCCCGCACCATATGTGGCCCTAGATAGGTTATTCGCTACTATAGTAGCACATTGTAAACCGCCCTGAGACCCGCTAGGGGTTAAGGGCGGTATATAAATCACCTGTAAATAAAAAAATAAAATAAAATAAAATAAAATTTCCCAGTGCAATCAGAAATGGCAAACATGTGTGCCGCACAAGCATGTTTATCTGGAAGGCGGACTCACTAATAGAGCTACGTGCAATGGAATCTTCAGGCGCTAGAGTGGACTGTGGCACTGCTTGTAAAGGATGCCATTTTCCAATACCTCCATGTTTTTGTTTTGTTTTTTAAATCTGCAAGTTAAAAAAATGTAACACACAATCTGGGTCATGATATAACCTTAGAAAAGTGGACTAAAATGTGGAGCTCAATAAAACTATTAAAAGCTACATCTTATAAAGAAAACATCTTTAAAATGCTCTACAGGTGGCACTGGTCACCAGATAAAGTAGCAAAATGTTATAAAAATGCCTCGGGTAACTGCTGGAGATGCAAATAAAATATAGGTCCTATTTTCATATTTGGTGGAGATGCGAGAAATTAGCTAAATTTTGGAAAGAGATACAAAAACTAATAGTAGAAATACTAGAAATAGAATTAAAGCTCGACCCGGAAGTATACCTCCTAAATATTTTACCAGAAGGAATTAAATATAACGATCTATGTGTGATACTGTATATTCTTACTAGCGCTAGAATTCTCCTAGCGAAATGCTGGAAATCAGAAAAAATTCCAGATAGAGAAGAGTTGATTACAAAAATTATGGAAATTAAAGAAACGGATAAACTAAATATGATACTGCTGGCAACAGATGAAAGTTCGTTTAAAAAAAGATGGCAGAAATTAGACAGATGGATAGATACAAATGTGTAAAGAATCTCCAAAGGATACTTGGTATTAAGAATTGTTATTTTGTATGTTTAGTTTGGAAAATAAGTAAATAAACTTTAATTTAAAAAAAATGTAACACATCACAAAGAAAACTTTGACCCTGGCCATTCTCTGCTGTGCTAGATTTTTATAGGAGCTTTTTGTAGGAAAGGAGGCTTTCAAATCATGACTGGAGTGCACCCCGTAGGGTTTTCAAGGCAAAAGATGTTCAGAGGTAGCTTGCCATTGCCTGCCTCTGCATAGCGACCCTAGACTTCCTTGGTGGTCTCCCATCCAAGTACTAACCAGGGCTCACCCTGCTTAGCTTCTGAGATCTGATGAGACCATGCTTGCCTGTGTCATGCAGGTCAAGGTACATAAAACTGTGTCCACATATAATTGGATATCTGTTCTATCATTGCACTAGAGAAATCATTCACTGCTAGTTGAATCCTCACAGGAAACTCCAGGAGTGAATAATTACTACAGGATAACATGCAATATGAAGGCAGCCATAAATGGCACCCTGGTTATGGTAAGAAGTACATGATATAACAGCCTACAGAGCCGGTGTGGTGTTGTGGTTAGAGTATTGGATTAGGATGTGGAAGGCCAGAATTAAATCTCCACTCTATCATGGAAGCTTGCTCCATGACCTTGGGCCAATCACACACTTTTGACCTAAACCACCTCACAGTTATGTGGATACAATGGATAAAATGAGAATGATCAGGTTAAGAACATAAGAACATAAGAGATGCCAATGTTGGATCAGGCCAAAGGCCCATCCAGTCCAACACTTTGTATCCCACAGTGGCCAGAAATACCAGTGCCAACAGGAGGTCCACCAGTGGGGCCAGGACATTAGAAGCCATCTCACTGTTGACCCCCCCCCAAGCACCAAGATGACAGAGCATCACTTGCCCCAGAGTCCCTATCTATACCTTGTGGCTAATAGCCACTGATGGACCTCTGCTCCATATGCTTATCTAATTCCCTCTTGAAGCCGTCCATGCTTGTAGCCGCCACCACTTCCTGTGGCAGTGAATTCCAAGTGTTAATCACTCTTTGGGTGAAGAAGTACTTCCTCTTATCCGTTCTAACCCGACCGCTCAGCAATTTCATGGAGTGCCCACGAGTTCTTGTATTGTGAGAAAGGGAGAAAAGTACCTCTTTCTCTACCTGCTCTTTCCCATGCATAATCTTATAAACCTCAATCATGTCACCCCTCAGTCGCAATGCATGGCTAGGAATAAATACAGTGAAGCAACATGTTGAATACCGGCAAACAGATTGATGACTTACTGAACCAGTCCTCGAAAAATCGTCCCTGCTTGTGATCAGTGAACAGAGCATGAGCCAAACTGGCAGGTGTTCATATGTCCCTAGCCAGGAGTAAGCTACGATGTCCATGTTTGTACAGAATGCAGAACCGTATTTAAGACTAACTGTGGTTAACAAAACAAAGTATGAATCCAGTGGCACCTTTAAGACCAACAAAGTTTAACTGATCCCTGTGGTACCCCACTGCTTACACCCCTCCACTGGGAGAACTGCCCATTTATACTCACTCTCTGTTTTCTATTAATTAGCCAGTTTTTGATCCATAAAAGGACTTGTCCTTTTATCCCATGATTTTTGAGCTTGCTTAGGAGCCTTTGATGAGGAACTTTATCAAAAGCTTTCTGGAAGTCAAGGTAAACAATATCTATTGGATCCCCCTTGTCCACATGTTTGTTCACCCCCTCAAAGAACATTAACAGGTTAGTGAGACAAGATCTTCCCTTACAGAACCCATGTTGAGTCTGCCTCAATAGGTTTTGTTCATCTATGTGCCTACTAATTCTTTCCTTAATAATGGTTTCCACCAATTTACCCGGTATCGACGTCAGACTGACTGGCCTGTAATTTCCCGGATCTCCTCTGGAACCCTTTTTAAAGATGGGAGTGACATTAGCTACCTTCCAGTCCTCAGGAATGGAGGCTGATTTTAAGGAGAGATTACATATTTTTGTCAGGAGATCCACAAGTTCACAATTGAGTTCTTTCAGAACTCTTGGATGTATGCCATCTGGGCCTGGTGATTTATCAGTTTTTAAGTTGTTTATCAGTTTTAGGACCTCCTCTCTCGTCACCTCAATCTGACTCAGGTCTTTCAACACCCCTCCCGAACTCAGCGGCTCTGGAGTGGGCAAGCACCTCTCATCTTCCACAGTGAAGACGGAGGCAAAAAATGCATTTAGCTTCTCAGCCATTTCCCTATCATCCTTCAGTACTCCTTTTACCCCTTGGTCATCCAAGGGCCCCACTGCCTCCCTGGCTGGTTTCCTGTTTCTAATGTATTTGAAGAAAGTTTTATTGTTGGTCTTTACATTTTTTGCTATATGCTCCTCATATTCCCTTTTTGCATGCCTGACCACAGACTTGCATTTTATTTGCCATAGCCTGTGTTCTGTTTTATCAGCCTCACTGTGACTAGCTTTCCACCGCTTAAAGGAATCCTTTTTACCTTTTACAGCTTCCATTACTTTGTTTGTTAACCATGTAGGCTTTTTCTTATACCTGTTTGTGCCTTTCCTAACCTGCGGAATATATTTTTTCTGAGCTTCTAGAATCGTAGTTTTAAATAGTTTCCAAGCTTCCCCAATGGTTTTGACCCTTTCTACTTTTCCCTTCCGTTTCCTCCCCACATGTCCCCTCATATCAGAAAAATTACCACTTTTAAAGTTAAAAGTGGTTGTGTGAGTCTTTTTGGCCAGTTCCCTATTTGTACAAATGTTGAACTCAACAACATTATGATCACTGTTCCCAAGCGGTGCAATCACTTTTACATCTCTCACCAGGTCTTGAGTGTTACTTAGGACCAAATCAAGGATCACCTCTCCCCTGGTAGGTTCCATGACCATCTGCTCCATAGCACAGTCCCACTGGAGAGAAACATTCATAAGTGCCATCAAGTTTCAACCAACTCATGGTGACCACTGCAAGAGGCTTCCAAGGCAAGTAAACGGCAGAGGTGGTTTGCCATTGCCTTCCTCTGCAGAGTCTTCCTCGATGGTCTCCCATCCCTGCTTAACTTCTGGGATCTAACGAGTTTGGGCTATACCATGCTACCTTCTGTCCCACTGGAGAAAAACACAGGGTATAAATGAAGTAAAATAAATTTACAAAAAACAAGACCTTGCCCAAGCTAAACAGGCCTGGGCCTAGTCAAGACCTAGAATGGATTCCACTTCAGAATCTCTTATAAGCTTCATTGAGTCCCATGAAGGAAAAAAGGTGAGAAGTGAGCAGTGTCTTATGGAAACTGCCACATATTTTGTTAGAAGAGAAGAGATTGGATTGAATTTATACCCCACCTTTCACTACCCAAAGGAGTCTTAGGCCCCGGTCACACAGGCCAGATAACGCAGGGGGGAGGTGTGGCTCTTTGCGCTGGCATAATTAGACCCACCAGAACGCGATCAGACGCGATGGCAGCACACCGCGGTTTCATCCGCCAGTGCATGGGAGTCAAGGAGGACAGCCGGGGGGAAAGCCACACGCCGGAGCAATCACACGGAACGATTCCATCGGCGGCCCATGGCAAATCATTTGCTAGTACATTTGTTGAGATACTTTTTAACTGCACAGATTCGGCGGCATGCCACGGGTTGGCCACAGGTGCACTACGCTTGCCAGATGTTGCGGTATGATCGCGCCCTGAAAATTCACCCAGCATTCGTGGCTCTCCCGCGGCAAATTCAGCGTGTGAATGGGGCCTTAGAGTGGCTTACAATCTCCTTTCCCTTCACCTCCCCACAACAAAAACCCTTTGAGGTAGATGGGGCTGAAAGAACCCTTTTGAGGACTGCTTGTGAGAGAAGAGCTCTGAAAAACTTGTAACTGACCCAATGTCACACCAGCAGCTGCATGTGGAGGAGTGGAGAATTAAACGTGGTTCTTTCAGATTAGAGGCTGCACTCTTATCCACTATACGAAACTGGCTCTCTGTTTAGTTAGTCTTTAAGATGCTACTGGGTTTTTGTTCTTTTCTACTTTTTTCCTTCTGATTATTTCTATTGGGAAAGATTATGTTAGGAATAAAAGAATTACTCTCTCCCTCTTGCTGTTGCTCCCTAGTAATTGCATTTCAGTGGGGGGAAAGCTGAGAGATCCTGCATCATTTTTAATTGACCTTAAAATGTATAGGTTGGGAGCCCTTAACTTTGTCTTGAAGGCGAACAATCAAATGTCCCTATAAATGACATTTCTAAGTCCTGCTTTGTTAGACTACAATGTTATATACACTTACCTCTGAGTCTAATTATGTGGGACTTACTTCCAAGTAAACATGCACAAGACCACTGCAAATGTTCAAAATGCTTTGTATCCATTATCTCATTATCTTACCACAGCCTGACAAGGTAAATCAGTGTTGCTATCCCCACATTCCAGTCAGGAGTCAGAGGCTGAGAGGCAGTCCATGGCTCAGGTCCTATCTGATCTAGGGGGATGGGCAAAGGATATTAAAGGGTTTTTTTTTTAGATTATGATTACTGTTCTCCCTAAATCTAGCCTAAGAAATGTAGCAGTTGCTCAAAAATATGCTGTTTCTCAGATTAGCCACACGGTGCCACTATAGCTTTTTCTCTTACAGCATTTCTTTAGAACAAAGTTTGAGTCCAGAGGCACGAAGTTTTATTCAAGGTAGAAGCTTTCGTGTGCAAGCACATTTCTTCAGACATCTGCATTTCTTTATAGCGACTAACAATGTAGCCATATCTGAGCTGCTTCTGTACTGCACGGATACTTTTAAACAGCCTTTCTTTTTCTTTGACTGAATGGTACAGTTGGGGAATACAAATGGCATTGCCATTTTTTTAAAAATCAAATATCATTAAGAAGCCCCCCCCAAAAAAACCAACAACCCTGTATTTGTTTGAACATAAGAGAACATAAGAGATGCCAATGTTGGATCAGGCCAAAGGCCCATCCAGTCCAACACTCTGTATCCCACAGTGGCCAGAAATACCAGTGCCATCAGGAGGTCCACCAGTGGGGCCAGGACATTAGAAGCCCTCCCACTGTTGACCCCCCCCAAGCACCAAGATGACAGAGCATCACTTGCCCCAGAGTCCCTATCTATACCTTGTGGCTAATAGCCACTGATGGACCTCTGCTCCATATGCTTATCTAATTCCCTTTTGAAGCCGTCCATGCTTGTAGCTGCCACCACTTCCTGTGGCAGTGAATTCCAAGTGTTAATCACTCTTTGGGTGAAGAAGTACTTCCTTTTATCCGTTCTAACCCGACCGCTCAGCAATTTCATGGAGTGCCCACGGGTTCTTGTATTGTGAGAAAGGGAGAAAAGTACCTCTTTCTCTACCTGCTCTTTCCCATGCATAATCTTATAAACCTCAATCATGTCACCCCTCAGTCGTCGTTTCTCCAAGCTAAAGAGCCCTAAGCGCCTTAACCGTTCCTCATAGGGAAAGTGTTCCAACCCTTTTATCATTCGAGTTGCTCTTTTCTGCACTTTTTCCAAAGCTATAATATCCTTTTTAAGGTGTGGTGACCAGAATTGCACACAGTATTCCAGATGAGGTCGCACCATTGATTTATATAGCGGCATTATGATATTGGCTGATCTGTTTACAATACCCTTCCTAATAATCCCCAGCATAGCATTGGCCTTCTTTATTGCAGTCACACACTGTCTCGACATTTTCAGTGAGTTATCTACTACAACTCCAAGATCTCTCTCTTGATCTGTCTCTGCCAGTTCAGACCCCATCAACGTGTATTTATAGTTAGGATTTTTGGCTCCAATGTGCATCACCTTGCACTTGGCCACATTGAACCCCATTTGCCATGTTGACGCCCACTCGCCCAACTTTGACAGATCCCTTTGGAGTGCCTCACAATCCTCACTGGTTTTCACCACCCTGAACAACTTCGTATCATCCGCAAATTTAGCCACTTCACTGCTTACTCCCAACTCCAAATCATTAATGAACAAGTTAAAAAGCAGTGAATCCTCAGCTGGATCCTCTCCGCTGAAAGCAAATAAAAAACCACTCACCCCTCTGTCTCCTGCTCCTGCTCCTGCTCAGAGCTCAGCTGGTTTGCTCATTTGTGGCATGAATCAACAGGCTTACAGATGCAAGCATGCAAATTCGTGATAGTTTATGATCCTCCATGCATGCAAAATGATCACCCACATCATGTAATGGGCTACAAAGGTAATATAATGATATTCAAAAGGTGGACAAATGAAGGCAAGGCATCAAAGGTGTTCCTTGCCAAGAAGGCTTTGACTTAAGTCTGGTCTTTTCTTCCAGTGAGACCCTGGGCAGCCACTGCCAGTCAGAGTAGACAATACTGAGCCTCATGAACCAATTATCTGACTTCGAGTGCAATCACACACACACACACAATAATCCACTTTCAATCCACTTTTAATTCACTTTCCAACTGGAATTTGCCAGTTCACCACAGTAAAATCCAATTGGAAAGTGCATTGAAAGTGGAATATTTTGTGTGAGAGAGATCAACAGCCTGAGTATAAGCAAATTCATACGCTCATTCAGTGCAAATTATGAAAGAATACATATTTATTATATTGCTTGGGAACCTAACTGAGCCATTTTCTTGCATGTGTAGGAGCTAGGGCTGCCACCTCTGGGTGTGGAAGTAGAAACATAGAATCATAGAATGTTTGAGTTAGAAGGGACCTTGCAGATCATCTAGTCCAACCCCCTGCACTCTGCAGGAGTATACTGAAAGATAGCCTTACATACCTACAACCAATGTTCCCTCTATGCTGTGGAGTCTTGTGAGCAAAAATTCTACTTTGTGAGCTACTGGCACTGAAGTTATGAGTGAGTGATTTGGCTACTGCATAAATTAGTTTGCTCTGGTGCCATCCTTCCTGAGCTAAGAGAAAAATGAGTGAGCCGGAAGCTAAAAAACTGTGAGCTAACTCACACTAACTCAGCTTAGATGGAACACTGCCTACAACACACCCGAAAGATGGTCCTCCAACCTCCACTTGAAAACGTCCAGCGAAGGAGCATCCACCACCTCCTGAGGCAGACTGTTCCACTGCTCAACCACTCTTACAGTTAGGAAGTTTAAAAAAAGCAATCCGGAGCAAGAGAGAATAGATCTGCTCCATATTCTACATGACAGCCCTTCAAATACTTGAACACTGCAATCATGTCCCCTCTAAGCCTTCTCTTTCCCAGGCTAAACATACCCAACTCTTTCAGCCTTTCCTCATAAGACTTGGATTCCAACCCTCTCACCATCCTGGTTGCCCTCTTCTGGACAAGGTCAAGCTTGTCAACATCCTTCCTAAAATGTGGTGCCCAAAACTGGACACAGTACTCCAGGTGAGGCCTGACCATATCAGAATAGAGCGGAACTACCACCTCCATTGATCTGGACACAGTGCTTCTGTTAATGCATCCTAAGATTGCATTGGCTTTCTTCACAGCCACATCGCACTGCAGGCCCATGTTTAGCTTGTGATCAACCAGAACACCTAGATCCCTTTCACATGTGCTGCTGTCAAGCCAAGTCCCTCCCATTCTATATCTATGCCTTTGACTTTTTGTACCTAAGTGTAGGACTTTGTTTTTATCTCTATTGAAATTCATTTTATTTGTCTCAGCCCACTGTTCCAGCCTATCTAGATCATTTTGAATCCTGACTCTGTCTTCTTCAGCATTAGCAATCCCACCTAACTTCGTGTCATCTGCAAATTTGATAAGCATCCCCTCTATGTCTTCCTCCAGGTCATTTGTAAAAACATTGAACAACACCGGGCCCAGGGCCGAGCCCTGCGGCACTCCACTCGAGACTTCCCTCCACGTAGACGCAGAGCCATTTATGAGCACTCGTTGGGTACGATTTTTCAACCAACCATGAATCCATCCAACAGTTGCACCATCCAGCCCACACTTAACCAGCTTGTTGCACCATCCAGCCCACACTTAACCAGCTATCCAGTTTTAATTCACCTATGGGGAGGGCAGGATTTCTGGAAGGGTATAATGGAACTTCAGCAGGGTATAGTGCTGTGGAATCCACCCTCCAAAGCAGCCATTTTGTCCAGAGGGACTGATCTCTGTTGTCTAGAGATGACTTGTAATAACTGGAGATCTCCAGGCTCCACCTGCAGGTTGGCAACCCTAGTGGGAGCTTAGGGCACATCAGTGACTCATGCCCCCATAGCACCATGTCCAGAACCTTTTCAATATACAGGGCTGCCTCTTTATTGAACCTGAAGCCACTCTGTACCACCAGCAGGAACTCTATGAGTATAATCAGAGAGTCCACAGAGATCAGGGCAGGGATATCAAAATGATTTCCCACCTCTCAAAAGCAATCGCTTGTGTTATTTGCAAGTAGTTGTTTTCCGATCTGACTCAAAATGATATTTTCTTGCTTCGGACTGTGTGTTATTTTGAATGGAGACAGTAAAGTGGGAGCTTTTTTGCTGGAGCATCTTTCAGTATTACTATATTGGTGTAAATGCTTTTTTGTTTGTTTGTTTGTATTTCCAAAGACTGATAGAATTAGATATTAAACAAACCAATCCCGCCCCGGGACACCCACCATTCTCCCCCCTTTGGGCAGCAGCTGCTAATGTCATTTAGCCCTCTAAAGAAATCTCTTCAGTCACCCACGTTTCCTGTAGAACCTGGTGGAACTCTCTGCCAAATGACATCAGGGCCCTGCAGGATCTCATGCAATTCCGCAGAGCCTGTAAGGCAGAGATGTTCTGCCAGGCTTTCGGCGGAGAGCAGCAACGGTTAGCCACTGACTGGCATCCTTCTTTCCTCTCCCCTCCAAATTCTGAGTTCCCTTCCCTCTGCCCAGAAGTATAAGGGACCAGTAATCTGGAACCGGGACCCATAATAATAAAGGAAAATCACCATCTTGGATTTTTATGTACACTGAGATTTTACTAATGTTGTGTGTAAATTTAATGTTTTGTGTTTTGCATTTTATGGCACTGTGTTTTGTACATTGCCCAGAGCCTGGCACAAGCTGGGATGGGGTGAAATGATGAAGATGAAGATGATGATGATGAAGAAGAAGAAGAAGAAGAAGACGACATTGTCGAGGAAAGTGTCCACCCCTGGAATTGAAATCTTTGTGGACCACCCTGCAATATGCCATGTAGGAATCTTCCTCAAGTCATCATGAAGTCAGTCTTTTGGTGTAAATGCCAGGGATAAACAGTATTAAAAATTAGGAAGGAGATCAAATCAGTCAATTCTTAAAAAAATCAACCCTGACTGTTCCCTGGAAGGCCAGATACTGAGGTTGAAGCTCAAATACTTTGGCCACCAAATGAGAAGGGAGCACTCACTGGAGAAGACCCTGATGCTGGGAAAGACTGAAGGTAAAAGAAGAAGGGGATGGCAAAGGATAAGATGGTTAGACAGTGTTACCACTGCAACGAACATGAAATTGAGCAAACTCTGGAGGACAATGGAAGACAGGAGGGCCTGGCATGATGTGGTCCATGGGGTCGCAAAGAGTCGGACTCGACTGTGCGACTGAACAACAACAACAACATGAATAACAGATGAAACTGCATCTAATTCGACTAGAGCAGTGAGGGAGAGGCATCGTTGGATACAAATACTGTGTATTCTGTACTGTCTTTGTGGACCTTGATCACAAAACAGGATCCATATCCACTGTCTTTCTATTGCTTGTACAGCATGAATGCAAAGCACTTTTCTGGGCGTTCTCTGACGTGTTCTTGTTTATGTAGGAAAATGCTGCTGCCGCGGGTTTCCTTTCAGCTATGCACAGCTCACGTTGCTTTCCACTGCCAAAAGACCCTAGCAAGAACTGAATTCCTTTAAAATCTATTCAGACAAAGCTCCATCGGCAGAGGTACAGCTTTCTTCTCCGCCTGCCTCATTCCTAGTAAAATATGAAAAGCCTTTTTCTGAGAAGAGGGCACTATTGTTTCTGTTCAAGATCACAGGCCAGGGGAAGCTTATCCACAAAAGGTCCCTATGACACCTAGCCAGGAATGCCAATCTGATGACTCAGCCGGGGACTTTTCAAAACCCACACCAAAGTACTTTCCCTGCAAACTTCTTGTGGTTTCCCTTTTTCCTGATGAATGCAAAGAAGCCTCTTAAAGAAACAGCTGAGGTCTGTCATCATCAAAGAATCCAACACAGACTACATGGTACTGGAAGAATCTTTGATCGCATCTCCCAACACACTTTTTAAACTTAAAAAGCAGCCATGGGGAGGGAGTTATTTCAAGCCAGACCATTGCACTGGGGGAGGAGGACTTTTAAACTTTCCTCTTGCACTATTTTCTCAGTAGCTATTGGTTCCTGGAGCTGCAGATACCATCCAGAGTCCTGTCTGTAATTTATTCTTTAATAACAGCTTGAGAGGTAAAGCTGGAGATAAGAGTTGAAAACCCCTTCCCAGGAACATGGTCCCCATCTCATCTCCCTCCACTGCCATGTGAGACCTGGTATCAACGCTAAATGTGCATGAGTCATGAAGTTCACTTAGAGATATGAGCTCATGAAGCCTGTATTCTGACACCATGCTAAATCAAGTTTTCAGTAAACTCTAATGTGATGTATGAAGAGAAGAGAAAGAAGAGATTGGATTTATAGCCCGCCCTTCACTTGGAGTCTCAGAGCGGCTTACAAACGCCTTTCCCTTCCCCTCCCCACAACAGACACCCTGTGAGGTGGGTGGGGCTGAGAGAACTATGACACAAACTGCTCTTTTTCAAGGACAGCTGTGCCAGAGCTTGTGACTGACCCAAGGTCACATCAGCAGGTGCAAGTGGAGGAGTGGGGAATCAAACCCGGTTCTCCCAGATTGGAGTCCACACACTTAACCACTACACCAAACTGGCTACCCACTAAACTCTGGTTAGCTGGAGAGTTACAAACCAGGATTCAGGCTGTGGTCTCACATACAGTATGTGGCGCTACAGTAGCATTACTTGAGCAGAATAAATCGGCCCCTCCAGATGAGAATGGCTGCCTCCCGTGGCACAGTCATCAGCAGCCCAAGCTGTTCTGCAATGGAAGTGGGATAAAGAGATACCGGAGAAAGTCCAGTATTAACAAATTGTTTGGGGTTCCCTCTGGGTTTTCCAACACCTGAACTCTCCTGCAGTGAAAGGAACCTGGAAGGGATGTCTGAACTTGCAGATCCATTTCCACCATATATTTTTTTAGTTGCTGCCTATATGTGCATGAGGAGCTGCGGTGGCTCAAGTGGTTAAGACGCTGAACTGCAGGCTGTGGAAGGTCAGTAGTTCAGCAGTTCAAGACCCGAGTGTGCCGCATGACGGAGTGAGCTCCCGTCTCTAGTTCCAGCTCCTGCCAACCTAGCAGTTTGAAAGCAAGAAATTGCAAGTAGATAAATAGGTACCACTTCGGTGGGAAGGTAACAGCGTTCCGTGCGCCTTGGTGTTTAGTCATGCCGGCCACATGACCACGGAAACGACTTTGGACAACGCTGGCTCTTTGGCTTTGAAATGGAGATGAGCACTGCAACCCTAGAGTCAGATTCGACTGGCTTTTGAGCAAGGGAACCTTTACCTTTACCTATATGTGCATGAGTGCATATGTGCATCCATCACCTGGCATTTAAATAAAACCCACCCTTAACGGCTCATCCCGTGGTTGAAGCGCCACACTAATGTGGATGCCCCCCTAAGGGGGGGGCCACAGGGTGTGTGGTCTGTATGGTATGCTCTGCCACACTTTGAACCGGTACAATCTGAGGTGCCACAGTACTGCACCAAGCCGCCAGTGTGACTGCAGCCTCATACCCAGAGTTATATTCTGGCTTGTGAATCCTGGGTTGTACTAACTCTGGTTAGTCATTACAGTTCGTAGCAGGGACCCTGATGTAATCCCAGCTTGTCCAATAGCACCAAACCACAGAGTCACCGCACCAAGAGGAAACTTTCTAAATTGATATTGTGCTATATCAGTGTAATGTTATAATGATGTATTGCCATGATCTAGTAATTCCTCTAAATTCCCAGCTTTCATTTTTTAAAAAGGGGATGAGTCTCTTGCCCTTTTTGTTACAGAGATATAAGGGGAAATGAAAATGGATTAACGTCTTAAGTGGCAATGACTTCCTGAATGGGGGCAAGTAGGCAATTGGTAGTTCCCACTGCTGTGCACACAGCACACAAAGTGGGATTCTAAACCTCAATTTAATCCCAGTTTAGAATTCTGGATTGGGGGATTGAATGAAAATGAAGTCCAATTCACTCTGGCACCTGTGTTCCGAAGTCTCAGAACTTGATTCCAGAGTTTCCTAACCTGGAAGCCTCAATTTCATTCTGTGCATGTAATATGAGAAGGGAGAGGAGGAGTATAACAGGTAGCTGAGCACAGCAACATGCTTTTTTGATACAATGTCTGATAGCCACTTATGTATTGCCGTGGGAAAACTATGCTGGATGTATAGGCTAGCTGCTAATTAACCTAACCGGAAATGCTAACAGGAAATACTAACTGTTCCACCTTTGTTAGAGTAACTAGCAGCAACAGAAGTCAGATTACATAAAATTGCCCATTCTTGACAACTGTTCACGTGTTTTTTGAAAAATGTTCATCCTTTGGAGTTTACCCTGTGTTCCAAAGTGCTTTCAAACTATGCAGCTACAAGGTTATCCCTTTATTTGCTTACATGGATTCAGTAAATGGTGACCCCAGAATAATAAAAAGGGCTGGTCAGCACAGAAATGTAATACAGATTTTTGAATTTATGCAAATGACTTTTCCACCTCATGCTTTCTTTGCCCTGAATTATATAATTTTTCCCAGCTCAACTGCTTTAACATTGTTTGCTAAAACAAAACAAAAAAATCACAAACACACAGCAAAACTTTCTGGAATTATTATTAGATGGATCCCCACTTTCACAAGCAGTGAAATGGTATAAAATTCAGTTTCCTTTGAAGAAGACCTTATTGGAAACCTGGGGTGTGTTTTTGTTTGTATATTTCTAAAGACAACAACTCGCTCATGGATCACTGCCTTTATGTGAAGAAGGGGCTTGCATGGTTCAATGAGGCTGTGGGCTATGCCGTGGAGGGCCACCCAAGGTGGACAGGCCACAGCAAAGACCTCAGACCAAGTGTGATCCACTGGAGAAGGAAATGGCAACACACTCCAGCATCTTTGCCAAGAAAACCCCATAGAGAGCAACAAAAGGCTAAAAGATATGACACTGGAAGATGAGCCCCTCAGGTCGGAAGGTGTCCAAGATGCTACTGGGGAAGAGCAGAGGGCAAGTACAAATAACCCCAGAAAGAGTGAAGCGGCTGGGCCAAAGCCGAAAGGACGCTCAGTTGTGGATGTGTCTAATGGTGAAAGGAAAGTCCGATGCGGCAAAGAACAATACTGCATAGGAACCTGGAATGTAAGATCTATGAATCAAGGTAAGCTTGACGTGGTCAAAAATGAAATTTTAACTCAGAAGACTACTCTACTACTCAGAAGAGAAGACTACTCTACTATTTTAACTCAGAAGACTACTCTACTACTATCTACTATCTACTACTACTACTACTATCTACTATCTACTCTACTACTATCTACTACTATGGCCAGGAATCCCATAGAAAAAATGGTG
>NW_015159736.1:0-26268 GCF_001447785.1 Gekko japonicus
CTTGTTAAACATCAGTAAGAAATATGAGCTGGCTTGGAAACAGAGAACCTGTGGACAAAGATTAGAGAACAAACAAAAACAAACAATGGTGTAATGGCACACTCTTGATTCATCAGTTTCAGGTGGGAAGAAGAGGATATGGAAAGAAATCTTGCTCATTAAAATTTAAGATGGAAAGTGATTTTATTGTTTTTTTAAAAAAAATCGAAGTTTTTGTCTCCATTTGTTTTATAAATAATTGTCTCATAGATGCATAGTATTAAAAATGTGCAATTATGTTATTTATACATTTTACTATTTTTACTATTTCAGGTTTTCACTGGATTGTGATTGTACCATTTTCATTTTGGTAAGTTTTAAATTCATTTTTACTATGTAACCATCTTGGTAAGTTGAATGCTGTGTTGAATCTGCTTTAGTTGTTATTTTCTATGTAGAAAGGATAGGCAACATTTCAACTTTTGTTCCAAGACAAGGCTTCTTCCAGCTGCTGCATATGAAAAACCAACAAGTTACTATCTTTGCCCTAAGTGTTTGCCCCATGTGAAAAGAAGCCAGCATGCATAAATGTCCAAATGTGTCACTCTTTCATCCTGCCTTTCCAGCCAGTGACATCTCTTCTGTGATGTGATATGTCCCTGACAGAGATAAAGGAAGAAACCTTTAGCACTGATGTTGCTAAATTAAATGTACATGTTTATTTACCTACTATTTATTGACCTTCCCTTCCTTCAAGAAGCTCAGGGTGATATGCAGAGGTATCTTGCATTTCACCCTCACAATAGCCCTGTGAAATACATTAGGCTGAGAGAGCATGACTGGCCCAAGGTCACCTGACAAGCAGAGTATGGCTTTGAGCTGGATTTCCCAGATCCTTAGTACAACACTTTAACCACTACATCAAGTTGGCTCTCCATTCAACCTGTGACTCCTGTCAGTACTTTCACCAATCTGATCTTGTTTTGCATTTAAATGTCTTAAGTGTCTTAAAATACAATACACTTCCTCTGGATTTTTAATGCTAAATTTACATTTCAAAAATGTAGTTGGAACCATTTGGGAATAGTTGGCCTATGTATATTAATCTGCAAAATCACTGTGTGTTAAATTATTCTGAAATGGAGTTCTTCCAGTTTGTGCAGGCAGATATAGCATTTTCTTAAAATAAGCTGTATTTTTTAACATTGTTTTGTTTGATGACATGAAAGCTACACAACTCTCTGCTTTTATCTCTTTTTATTCATGTTCTATTGGAAAATATATCAAAAGAGAATTGAGTACTGTCAAGTGTTTGATTGGGAAATAGCTGGATTTGTATTTGGAGATGCGTTTATACTATTTTTTGGGAACTCATCTGTGAAAGTTCAAGGTAATTTGTGTTGCAAAATTTAGTCTAAGGTAATATATCATTGTTCAAATTTCAAAGCCATGGTGTTTATTTTACATACTTTTAAAATACTATTGCAATGTAGGATGAACCTTATTCTTTTCTGCTAAACTTGCAAGATGGAAAGAAAAATAATACTAGAATGAATTTGGTACTCTTTGGAATGTTATATAACTTATATAGAACAGAGACAGAGGATTGTGTTGGACCATTAAATCAATTCACTTAGGGTTTAGCACACAGTGCTGTCAATGTCCTTGAGAGAGAAAGTACCAACTTTTCCTATAATTTCCTCCCCGTGTGGCTGAATAATTTTGGCCAGAACATTGTGGTCTGTAAAGGAAACAGGGAAACACTGACAAGCAGTGAGAGGAATGCTGTGTATAGAGACACTGTGACCACAATGAAGTATTATAGAATGTGTAGTGGTGGCTTAGTATTGACTATGGTATAGAAATTCAGAACTATGGCTTATTCTGAAGACATCAAGGTATTTACATTTACTTCAGAAGGGGCAACAGTTTCTGCTGATTCACCATCCCACTACAGATCCTTGCTGTACCTATGTACTGTTCTTGAATGTCCCCTGGCTATAGCAAGGCAAAAATTTGTGGAGGGATAAATAGGCTGCAATAGAAGAAAGGAATCAGACAAAATTGCTACCCCCTTTTAAGAAAATGCAGGTTCCTCTACATCTTATGGTTAGATACATGCCTTTGTTTGAATAAGTACCTTTGGTATTTATTCAGTGAGCAGCAGAACCATGGTTAAATAGGGATGAAGCAATTTTGTGTGTTTCCAGATATATCAGTGTGGGGATTACCTATAGAAAAGGCAAGGTGACTTGTACGTCACTTTTGGCTAACCAGGCAGAACATCCATACTCAAATGGGCAATAATTACCATCTCACTTTAAGATTTATGAAGATGTTCAATAAAATTAAACCTATTAACTGCAAGATTTTTATTCTCTTGTACAGAAAGTAGGAATTCAAATGTGCTGTGGGCAGATACATGGAGAAATGGAGTTCTGTGGAATGACAGTAGAAAACTGTAGGGCTGAGCCTCAAGATCATCAGTTGTACTAAGAGTTGCACCGTGTTTTTTAAGAGTTTACTACTTCAGCACTTCAGTCATACATGGCAGTGTTTCAAAAAAATTGCAGCAACCATTTCTACTTAGGATGAAAAGAGAAAACTAAAATTTTAAAAACTATGCAAAAATGGACCAGCTGCAGCCTTGGTTCTTGAGGGAAATTCATCACAGAAGTAGAAAAGGTGGAAACAGATATTTGACTTGTATTGTGCTACAAGCGAAACATCTAAGAAAGACAAGAGCCTTTGGTCAGCTCCAAATACTTCTACACATGCCTTGTGAGGGGGGGAAAGACCGTTACTGTCATTAGACCTGTTTTACCTGGGACAGCCCATGTTTTCAGATGGGTATTTCTGGTAATTCATGTCCTGTTTGTTTACATAAGGCAAACTAGAGGATATGGTGCCAGGATTTCTGACTAGCACAACAGAAGCAATAATACAGGTGTTAGGGTTTGTTTTTTTAAAGTCCAGTAAAATCCTAGGGGATGATTGCAGAGTGTTGGTGTGCATGTTAGACAGGGAGGAATCATAGCAGCATTATGTTTTATCTCCTGATTTTGGTACATTTTTAGCAGAGAATGCACTTTCCAAAGCAAGGATCAATGAGATACTTATTTGCTTTAGGCTTCCATCAGCTAGACGAGTCAAGGAACAGCATGGACCATAGTTAGGGAGAGTATGCTGTTTAGAAACAACAATGCATATGTCTTTAGAATACTCCAAAGAAGGGACAGACAAATAAAAGGGAGAGATTGAACAGAGCTGTTGGTGGATTTACTAATGGCTATTACTATTAAATTAATGAAGGATACTGCTGCTTCTGGCACAACAAACTCTACCTTGTCCTAAGGCTCTGGATGGTGATGGCTACTCTCAGATGGTCTGTGTGACCCTGTCTAATTCCCATACTCATAGAAATCTGTTCATGTACCTCTGAATATTAGACTGAGATGGGACCACACAGCCCAGCTTACTGAGAATATCCATCACCACCCAGAGCCTTAGGACAAGGTAAAGGTTGTTGCTCCAGAAGTAGCAGTATTTCATGTTTCAGGGCAGCGGATAGAGTGGCTGTTTTTCAACTGAATGCAGGGGAACTAGTGATGCCTGTCCACTAAAGGACCCCCCCCCCCGTTTCAAGCAAATTGGATCAATTCTACAGGCTCCTGAACAAGGTGCCCCCAGCCATCCAGTTATCCAAGAATCATGGATAACACTCTATTCAAATAGACATGAAAATAGTGATAAGGCATTTTCTGGGTAAATATTCAGACCAGATATATCCAAGCACGTCTCTTACTGACTCTGAGGTTTTGAAGAGTAGCATAGAACTAGCTTGAAATAAAAATTAAATGTAAAAGCACCAAAAATAATTAAGCTGTAAGGAAGAAGAAAGGCCTCCTATAACTGGGACATGTTGTAGCATAAGTTCCAATCCAATTTATGGAAAATAATATAGGAAATGTGGAAATATAAGTCGTTTTTCTAAAATATGTAAAAATCCAGAAAATATTATATTGAGACAAAAGTTCTTATGTAAACAGAAACTGAAAAAAGAACAAGGATTTGTTCTTCATTGTTATATTGAATTCTTTAGAAAATGAGTAAGATGAGACTCCTCCACAAAATGACGACAGAAAAATGGTCTTTATAATTGGCAAAAAGGCAAAAACTGAAACGTAACCAATTTCAAGCTAACTATTCCAAGAGTATGATACCAGATTAGTAACATATGCTGGGGTAAATATGCAACTATTTGATATATGTAATATTAATTTCAGTTATAAAAAAGGAGCAATGCTGGAATTCTAGGTAATAAAGTCTGAGTTGGTAGCTCTAAATTCTTAGCCACCCCCACCGTCTGCCACATTAACTGCAGCTCCAGTCTGAGAATGTGTACAGAAAGGAACAAAGGTAGTAGAGTCTAATGCATGAATTTATACTAAATTTTAATTTAGCACAGCATGTTTAATTTAATTCTAACAGACTCAGAAAATCCATGGGATACTAGTCAGAGAAACAGCATTCCACAGTTGTAGGAGATACAAATAAAAGCACATTTGTTAAAGCATTAAAGTATGGAAGTACCAATAGCTGTTTAAGCAGATACTAGTTTCAGAGCATTAGATGTTGTGGGGGAGGAATCACCTGTGACATATGTTTACAGAGTACTTTCAACCACACAACAAAACTGTACTAAAAACATGGCCAGATACAAAAGATCGCATCAACTTGTCTATGGAAAATTGATCACAGACTATTGGGGACGGTTCTCAAAAAATCCTGGTAGAGTATATCTAAAAAAATAATAATATAGCTGCTTATAGTACAGAAATATCATTTCTAAAATGCATATAGATGAGACAAAGGCTGTATAGTTGCTGATATTCTATCCAGAGGAAATATGAAAATAAGAAAGAGATAATTCTTTGAGAAAGCTGATGTCGCTGTACAACACTATTTATTTATGTTTATTTTACAAAACTCCAACCCTGCCTTTCTGACCACACAAGAAACACCAAGGTGGCTAAGAAATTAAGACATACATAATAAAATCACATTTTAAAACAATTAAAACCAACCCACCAAAATCCCAACACATCATAAAAAACAATTAAAAACAATAGCGAGAATACATACAAAAACAATAAATTAAAACTCTGGGCAGGAAGGGGGGATCACTGAAGGAATGCCAAGTAAAACAAAAAAACAAAAGTCTTTGTTGTAAGAAAAATGTGGATGGCTGCACGTGTTTGTGAAAGTGTGTTTACCCATGCCACCCATACTCTCCCCCCTCTAGTTCGTGTGTCTCCTGTATGTTTGCCTCCTTACCTAAGGCAGAAGTGTAAGCTTGGAAATCACTAAGGCTCTAGCAGAGACATTCAAAGGTCTCTTCTTAAAATAAAACTTATTTTTATTATAGAAAAACATTCAGAGATTTGTCTGGCAAGGTGACCGCAAGACGCTATGCCAGCCTGCCATACAGTAGAATCCTATTTCCTAAACATTGATAGAATACACAGAAAAATAAACATGCAGCAAAGTTTCCCCCACCCCATGCATGCGCGGACGAGAGGCCTCTCTCTGCTGACTCCTAACAGGAGTCAGCAGCGGTCTGTTGTAACTGACCAGTATTTATACCAAAGATCAAAGGGGTCCCTTGATAATCATATTACAGTTACCATTTACAAGTGGAAATTGCCTACTGTAAATTGTTTCATAGAAGTTGAAATTGTCTTGCAGGAAATTTGTTTCCTTTCCTTGGTCTCACACAACAAAAGTGTACACATTTTACAGGATCAATACAGTGTCATTGTTTCTTCCAGGTGTTCCCCAATGTGGAAAATGAACTGTCCTTTGATGTTATCAGAGAGATGAAAGCAGGGTGTGTGTGTGAACTCTCTGTATTTCAGGAAGTTAGCTTGTCTTGCCAGCTGCCCAAATGGCCACACATTTTATTATCTAGGAAATTGGGGGTATTGACAAGTTTCACATCTGTGGAGTTTCCCTAGGAATTTCCTGGGAATTGAATGTGTTACATCTTCAGTGAAAGAAAGGTCAAGCCTGTTTTTTTCTAGCAAGGGCAGAGACAGATATGTATATGGATTTCATAAAACTATTTGGTTCATTTTAAACCCAAACCTTCTATATTTCTGAAAATTCTTTCCACAGTCTTCACCCACTTTTGAAGATGGCAACAGAAGGGGACAGAAAAATCTCCTTGAGGAGAGAGTTCCAGTGCAAAAAGGCCCTGCCCCTGATTGCCATCCACCTAAACCCAGAAAGCAGGAAGCACCCAGAGCAAGGCTTCCAACAATGACTACAGTGGTTGGGTAGGTTCATAAGGTGGTCCTTCAGATATGTTGGTCCCAAATCAAACAAATTGGGAGCCAGTATACATGGAACAAAGACTGTAGTGATATAGGTTCTATGACCCTGCTATAATCAATATTCTGGCTTCAGCATTATGTGCCAATTGAAGTTCCCAGACACTTCTCAAGGGCAGCCTTATATAAAGCATGTTG
This sequence comes from Gekko japonicus, assembly GCF_001447785.1. Taxonomy (NCBI): domain Eukaryota; kingdom Metazoa; phylum Chordata; class Lepidosauria; order Squamata; family Gekkonidae; genus Gekko; species Gekko japonicus. Next base: position 6,510 of record NW_015159736.1, read on the forward strand.
CAGTAATCTAAACTGCATATAACCAGGGCATGCAGTACAGCAGCTATATCTTTTCTGTCCAAGAGGTTAAATAGCTGGCTTACTAGTCAAAGCTATTAAAAGGCACTCCTGGCCACAGCCGCCACCTGCTTATACAGCAGTAGGCCTATGTCCAAGTACACTCACCAGCTATGGACCTGCTCCTTTGAGAGGAGTGCAATCACATCCAGAATATGTGACACATTAAATATCAGGTCAGAACTTCTGCCAACCTATAGCACTTCAGTCTTGTCTGGATTAAACTTCAGTTTACTAGCCCACGTTCACTCCAAAACTGCCTCTAGACTCTGGTTCAGGTAGGGTTGCCAGACCCCTGCTTGGGGTGGGGGAACCCCCACTTTTGAGGGATGCTTTCCTGCTGCCAGCCAGTTTTTTTGGGGGGGAATCTCATCTCTAAATGACATTTTTTGTGCCACCTCCAGTAAAACCGGAATTGCCCATTCCGACGTGCTGATGCCATCTGGAAGTGATGTAGGCACATTGGGGAAGTAACATAGGCACAGATTTACAGATTCATCCCCAGCCGGGCCACATGCTTGACACCCCTGCTTTTTGTCCAATCATCACCTGTTCAGTCACCTTAAAACATTTGAGACAGGTCAATAGTTATTAAGATCTTTTGGGTCCAGGGTAGGCTTCTTCAGCTGTTTCAAAGCTGGGGGGAATACTTCCCTGATGTGCCTACATCACTTCCAGATAACATCAGTACGTTGGAATGGGCACTTCTGGGAGCCCCATGGGTTCAAAGTTTCCACAGCCTCCCTGGGATCAGGGGGTTGGACTAGATGACCCTGAAGGTCCTTTCCAACAGTGTGAGATACAGCTGAGCATCATTCATGTTTTGGTCAACCCAAATCTCCAGATGATCTCACCCAGTGGTTTCATATTTATATTAAAGAACATAGAGGATAAGATGGAACTGCCTGGGACCTCACAAGCCAAGTGGCTGAGCAGAAGTCCCCAGCACCACCTTCTGAAATATACCCTCCATGTAGGACCATCACCATCACAGAATAGTGCCTCCCAATCCCAGCCTGGAGAAGCAGTCCAAAAGGATACCACAAGCAATGGTATCAAAAGCTGCTGAGTGGCCCAGCAGAATTAACAGAGTCACACTCCTTCTGTCCTTCTCCCAGGACAGGTCATTCACCAGGGTGACCAAGGCTTTTTCAGTCTTATAACCAGGCCTAAAACCAGACTGGAAAGGACCTAAGCAGTTTGCCTCATCTAAGAAAGCTTTAAGTCAGGGGTGTCAAACTCATTTGTTATGAGGGCCAGATCTGACATAAATGAGACCTTGTTGGGCCGGGCCATGTGTGTCATAAAATGTAATGCCAGGTAGCAGAGATATAAACTTTATAGAGGACACAAACACAAAGTTTTTTTAAAACTTAAAATAAAAACATGCTTAAAACATTAGTACTGTAAACTGCAAACCTACTTTTGATTTATTGGCATTCACCACAGAAATCTCATGCTCAGAGTTCTGAGTCTAGGACTCAGGTTAAAACATCAAATGGCTGAGTGATTAAGAGAGTCTGGCAAAGCAAGCTATGATGCAGCATCAGCAGCAGAACTGGAAGCAGGAGATGGCCAGTTCCACTGCAGGCCTGATGGAAGCCCTCCGGGGGCCTGATCCGGCCCCCGGGCCACATGCTTGACACCCCTGCTTTTTGTCCAATCATCACCTGTTCAGTCACCTTAAAACATTTGAGACAGGTCAATAGTTATTAAGATCTTTTGGGTCCAGGGTAGGCTTCTTCAGCTGTTTCAAAGCTGGGGGGAATACTCCTTCCCTCTCAAGGAGGCATTAACTACTTCTCAGACCCAGTAAACCAACTCTCTAGCCAGTCAGCAGAGTGATGATAAAACGTATTAGATACCAAAACTGGTATGTTTTCTTAAAAACTGGAAATATAACGGTAATAGGAATCAATGTTAGGTGATTGGGTGCACAGAGGGAAGCAGTTCTGGGAAACTCCAGGGCAGAGTTGAAACATTGGGTAGTAGCCATTTTAAGATCAGAACTTAATACTTGCAGAATGGTAAATTAGATTTATTTATTTCACTCTTTCTCCTGTAATATGACTGTAAAAGTTTGTAACAACAAATATTATACCTATTGTCCCTGTAGGCCGGTTGCTTCTGTTACTACTATTGCTCTTAACTTAATGATTCACTGTTCTACCTTTTTGAAATACACTGTTTAATAGGTTCAGTGTTTAATATTCTCAACATACTCTATTCTATTCAAAAGAAAGCTTGCCCATTTTTATTCTCAGACATAGCATGCTACAGTTAAAAGAAAAACCCAAGTTATTTCTCCCCTCCCCATGTATGCTACAACATTAACTAAGTATTCTTAAGGGGGGAAAGCCCTAGACAATAAAAATAATTAAAGCATGCACAACTAGGTCATACATTTTCATCAGCATAAAAATCCACAACTGAGCAAATATTTGTGTATCTAGTTTATGTAAATCAATGGATAATTGGAGCCTTCATTGTTACAATCTTATTTTTTTAAGCAATTAAGCTGTAAAAGGTGAAATTCAGCAGCAGAGGGCAAACTCATGGCCTAATGCACGTTTCACATCTCAATTAAGCCTCTTAAAGTAGGGCATAGGACATAGGTTAACATTATGCGAAAGGATGAATTCCACCTAAGATAACTACATATTGTCCCTTTTAGTTTACTCTAGATGTCCACCGCACTTTGAAAAGACTAAGTTTACAGCTCAGCATTTAGCTATTGTAATGTTTAGGTAGCAGGATGTGGCTTACTTGTCCTAGCTTGCCTTTATTGGTATAACATGTGATTTATCTTCCCTGATTTTACCAGGTGTTAAAAGGCCACCTGTTGTATTCTACATGATTTAGTACTGCTATATGTTACATTCATAAATAAATAAATGCAGAGAAACATGGGACAGGTGAACATACTCCTGGTGTGTTAAATATATGCATGTTCATGAATGTGAGAAAATGTCTTTACACGTCCTGATACCAGGTGCAATATTATCAGCCACAGCTTTTTAATGGAAGTTACATCATGTATTTTATTGTGCTGTTACTGAAATTAGTCTCTGTTCTGAGTATAAATTTACAACCAGTGTAGAATTTCCTGCTGCTTAAATGGCCCCATTGTGTAAGCCAGCTTTTGCTTTAAGGTGTTTTTATTATTCATAGGGAAGGTCTACAAATAGGATTGTGCCTTTCAAAATTGCATGAGACACACTCCAATAGCCTTGTACTTTGTAGGTATCCCATGATAGTGATTCTGAAACAACCTTTCAGGGACTTATTATAAGTTCTGCTTCTGTGAGTATTTAAACTCTTGATATGCTTGAGTGATTGATGGAAACATATCTTATTTGTGCCCAGTATAGTGCATCTCTTTGGGTGATACATGTATTCACTCATGCAATATAGACAATGAATCCTAGACTGTGTTTTTTTTAAGGAAGCTGCTTTATTTGTAACAAAGGAATGCAGGTTAATAAATTATTTCTAGGTGATTCACCTTTGCAGTGTAACTATTGTCTCCCAGTGTGATATTCTGATACTGATTTTTGTGTTTGTTTACTGTGTCTGGGATCTTGCATATACAATATTATAAAGATTTATGCCTGCTGTTTATGATAATGTTTTCAATAGCTTTCACTATATTTCATTCTTTACTTCATGGAATAACATTAGGGTATGAATATTTATTTTAGGAAAGATGAAAGCTTAGAGGCTTGTGTTACCAAGCTTTACTGCATATTCCATCCTTAGGTTGGTAATACAATCTCTCTTTCCTCTTCTTTATTTGCTTTGAATGGCTTCTTCTCCAAAGGGCACTCCAATGGTCATGCTCAGAAATTTAGGTGACACCAACAGGGATCTCAGTCATGAGCAATGTTCCCTCTAAGCTGTGGAGTCTTGTGAGCAAAAATTCTACTTTGTGAGCTACTGGCATTAAAGTTGTGAGCGAGCGATTTGCCTGCTGCATAAATTAGCTTGCTCTAGAGCCATGTTTCCTGAGGTAAGACAAAAATGTGTGAGCCAGAGGCTAAAAAACTGTGAGCTAGCTCACACTAACTCAGCTTAGAGGGAACAGTGGTCATGAGTATGTTTTGTGGGTAAGAATGAACCCAGTAAATATTGATGGGTGAACTTTGATTTGGAGTGGTATATGGAAAGGCAGGAAAATAGTCAAATAAGAAAGTGGGGATGATATTTGTTCAAATATGAAATTTGGTAAATCTTAGAATGTGAATCAGCTTTAAGGAAGAACAAGGGGAGACCCAGAAGAAACTTGTAGGGAGGGGGGCATTCCCCCACCTTTGCTTCCTTTCCTCTCCCCCTTTCTTTCTCTCCCCAAGCCAATCCTTCCTTCTTTTTCTTTCCAAGCCTCCACTGTCAATCCCTCTTTCTTTGTCTTTCTCTCTCTCTCTGTTGCTGTAAGTCAATCCCATTTCTTTCTCTCCCCCCAAGCAAATACCCCCATCTTTCCCTTTCTCTCTCTCTCTCCCCCCCTAGCCAATCCCCCCATTCTTTCTCCCCCCCTTCTTTTTCCCTAATTTTGAGCCTGGCACCAGTGGCAGTGCTTGCAAGGCCAAGCCAGCGCAGGCTCAGCAACAAAGCCACTGCTGCGTTCCATCCCTCTTTGCATCTGACTTCCCATGAGCGGCCTCATTGCTAAGAAAGCCGTTGCTAAGGGCAATAACATGCTCAAAACAGTTGCTTTCCAAGGAGGGAGAGGGAGGGGGAGAGAAGACTCATCAACTTTGGTAAGTCTGTTCTCTGCGCATGCTCAGAAAAAAACTTTTGTACTTTTGGGAGGGTTAAGTATCCCCCCAAATCCTTTTTTTTAAGATGTAAGGTTTTTCTGCACTCCTGGGGAGTGCCCCAAGTGTGCAGAAAAATCTCTTTACCATCCATGTGCTCCCTATCTGTGGAAATAAGTATCCACACATATGGGGCACAGTTGAGAATTAGATATATAGACAAGAAGCGAGGACCCACGATACTCACGGGGGGGGGAGAAGGAGTGGAGGAGGAAGCAGCAGCAGGTGAGCCTTCTCCCCCACCCCAATGGCGAGGCCCCAGGCCAGCCAATTCTCCACCCAACCCCCCCCCCACCACACCAATCCTTTCCCCCCGTCCCCTTCTCCCACTCCCCCAGGCACTGGCAGAAAGGTTTGAGCAATTCCCAACTGCTGAGCCCCCCAAGCCTTCTCCCACGCCCCCCCACACACTGGTGGTGAGCCCTGAGCAGCTGCCAACCACTGGGCCGTGGAGCCTCTCCCCATGGCCAGAGAGTTCTCTGTGCATGAGCAGGGAATGCTTTTTTACTTTTGGGGGGATTTAAGTATCCCCCATATAGTTTTAAAAACTTTTCACATTTTTCTGCACACCTGGGGACTTCTCCAAGTGTGCAGGAAAATCTCTCTGCCCCCCAAGTGCCCCCGATGTGTGGATTTAGATATCCACACAGAGGGGGCCTCTTGGCTATTAGTATATAGGCAAGAGGAGGGACCCACGATACTCACGTGGAGGGGAGTATTCACTGTGGCTCCCGGGTGGCTCGCCTGCTGAAGCAGCAGGAACTCAGCACAGAGGAGGATGCGGCAGTGGCTGCTGGTGAGCCCAGCAGGCAGTCCACTGGACTCGCCAGGCTTCCCCCCCACACCTGACGACAGCAAAAATGGCTGCAGCTGAGTCTAGCCACCGGCCCTCCAAGGTTTCTCTCCCCCCCCCGCCACCATGAGCAGCAATGGCGGTGAGCCCTGTGTGGCTCTTTGCTGCCAGGCTGCCAAGTCCCCCCCCCACTGACAGCAACAACGTCTGCGGCTCCCAGTGCCAGCCCTCCAAGGCCTCCCTCCCCCCCGCCACCACTGACAGTAGCAACAACACCAAGCCCTGCATGGCTCTGCCACAGTTCCTATTGGTAAGTGTTTTTACTTTTGGGGGGATTTAAGTATCCCCCATATAGTTTTTAAAACTTTTCAGATTTTTCTGCACATCTGGGGATTGCTCCAAATGTGCAGGAAAATCTCTTTGCCCCCTAGGTGACCCTCTGTGCGGATTTAGATATCCGCATGCAGGGGGCGCCTTGGCTGTTAGATATATAGATGTTGAAATTAAGTCCAGAATCCTAAGAATGGTATATCTAGTTCCACACACTTAAAAGGGCTCTTGGCTTCACTTTCCTGATAGGGTTATAAGGAAAATGAAAAACCACTTTTAAAATTGAGGCATAACACTTCTTGGATTCTTCATATTTAACCTTTTAACATTGTTTGATGCAATTTAGTGTGAATGTAGTGATGTTTTGGAAGTTATATACAATCTTCATATTGCTTGAACATTATGCTGTAACAGTTGACAGTACTAATTCTTTAGGGATATTGATGGGTTTTTAAGTCATATATTGAACTTACAATATTCAGTGTAAATGCATTCCTTTTTTTTTGTCGTCTTGAAGATCTCTACGGCCAAGTATCTATAATCTCAAGTGTTTATACAAAAAAGTGAATTAGGCGAATATACATTTGAATTTTTGCACTTAGTTTCCGTTAAGGATACTTTATATCTAAAAATGATTCCTAAATTTGTTATAAATCTAGAAACAGATCATATATTCTTTGTCCAGTCTCTATTATCAGAATATGAATGGTGGAAGAAATGGTGAACAACAGACATAAATTACTTTTAGGGATGTGTATTTGGATATTCCCAATCCAAATCTATGGGCAAATATGGGTAAAAATAGAAATCCCAAAAAATTCAGGATAACAAAAACTATTCCCTTACCAAAATTCTGAAACAAAATTAAAAACTTATTTTGTAGTGCACCTCTAATTACAGTTCAGTAAAAGAAGGGCTTCACTGGTCAGTATGGGTTGAACATAAAGAGATGTGAACATTATAGCTTTTATGTTTCATATAATATATACATAAATGACATGATCCAATTTTTTCAGTTGGTTTCATATTTTCACATGAAAATATCCTTCAGACAATACCATCAACAGTCAAGATTTAACAAGTACAGGGAAGCTTTACATTTTTTTTATTGCTTGGTTTTATAACTTCTAAATGGTCCCATTTTTTCTTTATACAAGATAAGATAGAGCCATACATCTGACACTTTTGAAAAAGGAAAAGGCTGCTTATGGAGTCCCATGAAAGAGATGATGCTTCGGAATAAAATGAGTAATCCATGTTTTACACTTCACCTCTCTTGCAAAACCTGTTTTGTTTTTAATGTCAGTCATCAAGATATAATTTATCTTTTAGCTCTATTTTGCTTGTCAGCAAGTTAGATAAAATATGTTCTTATACCAAGGATTTATGTAAGGTTCTTTGGAGTTCTTTGGCCACATAAGTCCTTCATTGAGGCCTTACATCAGTTTAGTGCTTAATGTGCTGTTATGAGCTATTATATAAATGCAGTATTTTTATGACACAGGCAAAGATACTGCACTCCAGAGAAATCTGCAAGACAAAAGATAATCATTTTCTCTCATGGTATTCTGCTTTATAGTTCTGGAATATTCTTATGTATAGATGGAGGTTTCTACAACTGTTTCTTTGCAAAACAACATAAACAGAGTTCTTCAGACTTTTTTGAAAGTTTCTTAATTTTGGCATTTTAATGGATACGTTTAAAAGTTATACAATGTATGTATTTAATTTCACAATGAAGGCAAATCTAGTGTAAGGACCAATATTTGGGTGTGAAAAGTTGGAGGGGTGTAAGACAGAAACCATTGATAATCAAATGGGAAGTCTATTCTAAAGACATAGGAATACAAAATTTCCTTCACATACTGTTAACTGTATGTTTTCAGTAGATATGTTTAAGTATGAAATGTTAGACTTTCTGGTTTAACCCAAATTTACACTATAATGGCTTGAACAGAAGAAAGAAAACCACCTCTAACTCCTAACACCTGCTGGACAAAGACTTACACCGACCTTAAAAGAATGTTCTCTGTCTGGGCGGAGCTCCTGCAGGGCTCATAGCTGGCCTGCAAACAACTAGCTCTCATCTGCCTCCTGCATTGCAGCTTGCTTTTGCCTTATGATATTGGCTGATCTGTTTTCAATACCCTTCCTAATAATCCCCAGCATAGCATTGGCCTTTTTTATCGCAGTCACACACTGTCTCGACATTTTCAGTGAGTTATCTACTACAACTCCAAGATCTTTCTCTTGATCAGTCTCTGCCAGTTCAGACCCCATCAATGTGTATTTATATTTAGGATTTTTGGCTCCAATGTGCATCACCTTGCACTTGGCCACATTGAACCCCATTTGCCATGTTGACGACCACTTGCCCATCCTTGACAGATCCCTTTGGAGTGCCTCACAATCCTCATTGGTTTTCACCACCCTGAACAACTTTGTATCATCCGCAAATTTAGCCACTTCACTGCTTACTCCCAACTCCAAATCATTAATGAACAAGTTAAAAAGCAGTGGACCAAGTACTGATCCATGCGGTACCCCACTGCTTACCACCCTCCATTGAAAGAATTGCCCATTTATACTCACTCTCTGTTTTCTATTAATTAGCCAGTTTTTGATCCATAAAAGGACTTGTCCTTAGGACTTGTCCTTTTATCCCATGATTTTTGAGCTTACTTAGGAGCCTTTGATGAGGAACTTTATCAAAAGCTTTCTGGAAGTCAAGGTAAACAATATCTATTGGATCCCCCTTGTCCACATGTTTGTTCACCCCCTCAAAGAACACTAACAGGTTAGTGAGACAAGATCTTCCCTTACAGAAACCGTGCTGAGTCTGCCTCAATAGGTTTTGTTCATCTATGTGCCTACTAATTCTTTCCTTAATAATGGTTTCCACCACTTTACCCGGTATCGACGTTAGACTGACTGGCCTGTAATTTCCCAGATCTCCTCTGGAACCCTTTTTAAAGATGGGAGTGACATTAGCTACCTCCAGTCCTCAGGAATGGAGGCAGATTTTAAGGAAAGATTACATATTTTTGTAAGGAGATCCACAAGTTCACATTTGAGTTTTTTCAGAACTCTCAGATGTATGCCATCTGGGCTTGGTGATTTATCAGTTTTTAAGTTGTCTATCAGTTTTAGGACCTCCTCTCTCGTCACCTCAATCTGACTCAGGTCTTTCAACACCCCTCCCGAAATCAGCGGTTCTGGAGTGGGCAAGCACTTCTCATCTTCCACAGTGAAGACAGAGGCAAAAAATGCACCAGTTGAGCCTCTTTGTCCCCAAGAACCTCAGATTGGCTAGCCATACCCACACACCTACTTTCAATGGCAGAAAGACGAGTTAACACCTGGGGTTGAAAAACCTCAGTGGTTGACATAGCAGGTTGCCCACCCCCCTTACAGTGGACGAAGGTCCGCCCAAGCATTGCTCAATGGCAGCCAACCTTTCTAAAATGGCCCTGTTCACTGGGTTATCCAGGTTAGAATTCAAAGGTGCAAAAATTAGCACTCGCATCTGCCAATAAAGCAGGAGACGCCAAACTCCCGGTCGCAGAAAACCCAGAAGCCACAGCCATAGGACTAGCACCCACCCGCTCAGAGGGCACCGAGGCACCAGAAGTGGAACCAGCGCCAATGGGTGCATAAGGCACTGAAGCAACGGCATTGGGGGGAGCTGCTTTCTGCCTGCTGTGTCCTGGCCTACTCACTTAGGTGCAGGCTGTTTTCCTGACGAGGCCCATAGGCCCTTTTTTGGAGCTATGCTGCCTAACTATTAAAATAGCCACCAAAGGAGAGGCCTAAAATGGGCACCACTTCACTTTGCCCTAAGATGGAAGTGTCCTAAGATGGCTGCCATTCCCAGCCACCCTAAAATGGCCCCCACTCCCCCTAACCAGTCTCCAATGTCACACACAGGCTCATAGAAGGCCAGCCCCAGGTAGCTGCAAAAATGGGGGGGGTAGAGGCGGTAATGGGGAGGGAACAAAATTGGCCAGCAGATAGGGCAGACAAAACTATGGGGATAAGGCAGCCTTACCATGCTGCCCCCTCCTGTATTTCTAACAGGCCAGTCTGGGATGGTGCAACCCGAAGATGCCCCCCACCCTTGGATTGCTTCCTAGTCAGTTAAAAGCAGGCAGCCGGCGGACACCCTCAGCTGTCGGAGTTTGCTACTGGTGGCCCAAGCCCGCCTTCATCACTCGCCAGCAGACGCTGCCACCAAATTGACACCATCGCAGCCACCACTGCCTCCGAGCCCTTGCCGGTAAACTGTCTGACAGCCGCGGGTCTCCCCGCCATTGTTGTAGACACACCGCCATTGCTACTGCTGCTGCCGCTCCAGGCCAAAGGCCTCAAGCAAGGCAGCAGCCCAGTCCTCATGCTTACTTCACCCGAGCACACTAGAGGACTGCTGAGGCAGAGGGTGGGAGCCAAGCCTAAATAGGCTGGCTCCGCCCCCCGCCTGGCACTGTGCTTCTCGTAGCGCTGGCGTCATCTCTTCCTCCTCTCGAGGAGGCAAATCAGCCCCCTCCCACCAGCACAAGCTCGGCGGGAGTTGGGGCTCACATTCACAGGCTATACCTGTGGTAACCCAAGCCTTCACTAAAATAGGTGTGGACATTGTATGCTCTTTGGAATTCCTTTGTAAGAGAACTGCTACTCTTAGGTCAGCAACTGAATGTTTTGGAAGGTTAAACTGTCCCCCCACTAGTTTTTAAATGTTGTGGTTTCTAATAGCAGTAGAAAGAATAAGAGTCCAGTAACACCTTAAAGCCTAACAAAATTTGTGGTAGGGTATGTGCTTTCGTGAGTCACTGCTCACTACTTCAGCCTTTTTTCCATTTATTCTTTGCATCCTCCTGGATTGAATCCTCCTGGACCAAATTGGGACCTAGGCTTCCTGTCTCATTACCAATGCTGATATATCCATGCCTACTACCCCTCTACATATCGCACCTAATCTAATCAAGCCTGCTATTGCCATTCAGCATCTAAAATCATCTTTATAAAGTTTTTGTTACATTTTATGACACACATGGCCCAGTCCAGCAAAGTGACATTTATGTCAGATCCTGCTCTCATAACAGATGAGTTTGACACCTCTGCTATAGTACATATGACTGTTGACAAAGTAGTACAAGCTTGAGAGGAACACTGAGAATCTGGATACAGTGAAAACAGAAATGCAGTGTATGGATGGGAATAGCAAATATACTTGAATTGGACAGTTATTAAATGCAAGTAGTCAAAATAATCAGATAATTATAATATCCCACACTAGAATGCTCACTAACAGGACTCAGATTCCACAGGCATCTACCCACACTACACTCAATAGGGTGAAGCAAGAGACCAAAAAGGAAGAGCAAGAGGAAGACTGATACCAAAATGCAAATTAAAAACAATGAAAGACTGCTTAACAAAAGCCAAGGCCATAAGCCCTTTTGCTTGCACCCTTCAGCTTGTGCCTGTCCCCTGCCCAAACTTTAAGTGAGAAAGACAGCCCAGAAGCAATACAGCTGCTGCTAGCTTGTTGCTTGCAAGAACCTTATCACTCCTCCTTGGTTTTGTCTCTCAGTTCCTGATCTTGCTCCTTTCTCCTAAATAGGGACTGCCTGGAATTCTAACAAAATGAACAAGTTAAAAAATAGCTCCCAGTGTACTGTATTTGTTGCCCACTGTGCAATGTGCAGGATTAACTTGTAAGGAGTCTCAGTTTCCAAAGAACACACAGCTATATGAAAATGAATTTAACAGCTCTCATCTATTTAGAAAACCCTCCAGGTGAAAGGCAGCTGTTCACTTTACAGAATTTATATGGTTTATTCTTGCCCTGACATTGGCAATCCTAACTTACTTTGTCATTCTTCCTTATGGGTATGCAGTTGAATTTCTTAGATGTCATTGTTGACTGGCAGAGTACAAGGATAACAATTCTGACAATGTTTGTTCTTTCATCCATTATTATTCACACAAAGTTCTTTCTTAAGTACTTTTGAAAAAAAAGAAAGGCTTTATTTAATATAAACCATATAAGCAAAAGAGGCCTTTGCCCTTGGTTTTAATATAAATAGACACACAAGGGAAGAGAAAGAGTAATGAGGGAGACATACCTAACTGATACCTCAAATAGACATGAAAAGGGATGGGCACAAACCAGCTTACAAACTAAAGTTTGTGACAAATTTTGGCTGGTTTGTGCTTTGCAAAGTGAAGTTGTGGCAGGTCAACTGGCACAAACTTTCCACGAACTTTCAAGCTGTTTGTGGAGGCTTGTGCTTGTTCGAGAATGGATATATTTCCAGACAATCTCCACTCAAACAAAATGTTTAGCAAACTTCAAAGCAATTGGGGGGGGTGAATTCACCAGCTTTGGAAACACTGTTGTCAGTTTCATAAGAAAATTAGAAAAGCCAATGTTAGATCAGGTCAATGGCCCATCCAGTCCAACACTCTGTCACACAGTGGCCAAAAATACCAGGTGCCATCAGGAGGTCCAGTAGTGGGGCCAGGACACTAGAAGCCCACCCACTGTTGCCCCCCCAACACCAAGAGTGCAGAGCATCATTTGCCTTAGACCAAGAGTTCCTATCTATACCTTGTGGCTAATAGCCACTGACAGACCTCTGCTCCATATGTTTATCCAATTCTCTCTTGAAGTCGTCTATGCTTGTAGCCGCCACCACCTCCTGTGGCAGTGAATTCCATGTGTTAATCATTCATTGAGTGAAGAAGTACTTCCTTTTATTCATTCTAACCTGACTGCTCAGCAATTTCATTGAGTGCCCATGAGTTCTTGTATTGTGAGAAAGGGAGAAAAATACTTCTTTCTCTTCCTGCTGTATCCCATGTATAATCTTGTAAACCTCTATCATGTCACCCTCTCAGTCATAGTTTCTCCAAGCTAAAGAGCCCCAAGTGCTTTAAGCTTTCTTCATAGGGAAAGTGTTCCAACCCTTTTATCATTCTAGTTGCCCTTTTCTGCACTTTTTCCAATGGTATAATATCCTTTCTGAGGTGTGGTGACCAGAATTGTACACAGTATTCCAAATGTGGTCACACCATTGATTTATACAGGGGCATTATCATACTGGCTGATCTGTTTTCAGTTGCCTTCCCAATAATCCCCAGCATAGTGTTGGCCTTTTTTATTGCAGTTGCACACTGTATCAACATTTTCAGTGAGTTATCTACTATCAAACTAAGTCATGTCATTTTCAAGAGGTTCCCCCCTTTGCCGGGGTTCCTTTCTTGCATAGAGCTTTCAAACCCCCCCCCCTTGCTTGGATTGGTGACTCTGTGCTTTGAGATTAGTCCTAAACCTGCAATGTCAGTGGCACTGGGTTCTTCCGGGTAGTCTTTGATTGGATTGGTATTGTTCAGCTTGCAAAAATTCCCCCTTGCTTGGATTGAGATTGAGCTGGCATTACCACATTGGCACTGGGTTCTACTGAGCACGAGTACATTAGTTTTGTTGGGCTTGCAAAAATGCCCCTCCACTTTCAGTTTCTGGTGCAGAGATTCTTTGGTTTGACCTTAGTCCTGTTTGATTTGCAATGCCACAGTGGCACTGTTTCTGCTGGGCTGGCAAAAATGCCCTCCCTTCAGTTTCTACTTCAGAGATTCTCAGGGACTTTGATTCTGTTCCACCGGGCTTCTATTGCCCTTGGGTGATAGTGGTTGTTTTGTGCTGCCCTCCCCCCATGGAAACAATGGAGGTTGGGGCACCTTTTTGCGGGGGCATAACTCAGAACCATAAATTGAATCCTCACCAAACTTGGAAAGAACATAGAGGAGAGTCAGCTGGAGATCCCCTGCAAGTTTTGTGTCTCTAGCACATCTGTGGGGGGTTGTTCTACTACACCACAAACCAAACCAGTTTGTTTAGCCCTTAAAAGTTCTTGACAGTTTGTGGGTTTTGAACCGGGCATGCCATGAACCAAACCGAACCACATTTTCCTGATTCATGCCCATCTCTAGACATGAACCAAGTACTCAAATGGAGTGGAAATTCTTAGCTACCAAGTTTTCTGTTTCCTGAAGGAACAGGAAGGGTACTTTTTTCTCCTTTCCTTTGTCAGATTTGACTGGTACTTTGTCCAGCACATATTTTATAACCCCAGGAGGACTGTATTGTTCTCAGGTTGCAGGGGATGAAACTACATAGGAACCATGGAATCATATAAAATATGGTGCTCTGATATTTATGGGCAATGTGGCCATTAAACTGAATGTGTTGTGATTATGTGTTTTTTTCTGTGTTGTTGAGGTAACACTTCCATATTGACCACCGCAGACTCAAATGTGTGGTGGTGTTTTCAACAACAGCTGCAGGTTTTGTGTAATAGTTTAGACCCAACATGTGAAACAATGTTTCCAGTCTCAATAGTACACACCTTAGCTTGAGTAAGAATATGTATTAGAATGTGCTACATAACATAGATCTGGTGTTGCCTTTCAGACTATTACTCAAATATTACATTGCACACATTCCTTTTTCCTGTAGTAAACATAGTGTCCTAGTTAGTATGGTAGCACAGTATCTTAATGTTATAATATAAGTTTCTCTTTCTGCCTATTCATTTACTGTTGCATTCTCAACACTAAACCAATCTTCTTTTCAGGGATTTGCTGGTAGAAATGATAGAACATTAAAAGATACAGAAATAGTAACATTCACTTTTAAGATTTCAGACTTGAATTCGTACCAAAAGAAGTTGTCTGGTACATACACATATGCATACACACAGGCACAATTAATGTTACACTGTTTGCAATGGAAACGTGTTGTCTAGAACACAGAATAAATATCCTTTTGGGATTTTCTCTCAAACTACAAGGATTAAGAGAAAGCAAATATAAAAGTGCAAATTCAAGTGTTAGTAAAAAGAAACCCAGAGGAGTATTCCTTTGGTCATGCTAATTTTTATTATTTTTCTTCATTAATATGAAAATACATGAAAATAAAAGAAGCACAGCCACCCTACTCTTTTCAGAAAACATGTAGCATATTTGGAAGAAACTGGTATTTCCCTCTTGCTCCTACCAACTACACTTCTGATGTAAATGAAAAATAACATCTCTGTGTTAAAAGTGTTGGTCAGTGTCATATATATGTGTGCACTAATAGGGCCAGATTACAGTTCTTTAAGGGCTCTTGCTTTATGACAAAAGGTCAGGTTGAGTCAGACTGATGTCAGCCAGTTGGGTCCACACTGGGGAGAAAGATGGGGATCTAATGGAATTAAATAAAAATAAATAAACGTCATGCATGATCTAACCAAGGGGTTTATGCTGGAATAAGCATCTTGGTGGCCTTTTGGTTCCACAGGGCTCATATTGGGCTAGTGATTTGAGTGCCAGTCTAGCATCTGGGAGACCCAGGTTTGAATCCCCCACTTTGCCATGGAAGCTCACCAGGTGACCACAGGGCAGTCCCACCCTCTCTGCCCAACGCACCTTGCTGGGTTGTTGTGAAGCTAAAATGGGGGAGAGGTGAACCATGCCAGCTGCCATCCAGGAAGAAACTCGGGACAGAAATAGCTCAAACAAAAGAGGCTTTTCGGCTGATTCTGCCATTACATCATTCTTCACCTCTGTTCTCTCATCGTCTGCCTCAGAGAGGAACTTGGAGCCTATTTTTCTCCCCTCTTATCAATTGCCTGGGCTTTTAAAGGACCAAGAACTCCCACCAGCCTCTTCCATCTCCCTTCTTCAGAGACATGACGGGAGACCTTTTGCACGGAGGGGGGAGGATTGCTGTGTTTTGGTTTCTCCTCAGGGGTGTGCAGGAGTAGAGCTGGGGAGGAGGAAAATGGGGGGGGGGAGAAGAGCGCCTAAAGCTTTTGCTTTCTCCGTGAGGAGGACTTGAGGGGAGAGCTGAGAAAAAGAAAGGCAGTAAAGAGGGAGTTTGAAAGTATGTGGGGGGGAATCCTGCGAGGCCTGCTGAAGCCTTGGCGGGTGGGAAGCAGGTGCCAGCCCCGGGCACTCATTCGACATCAGGGCCAAACAGAGGGAGGGATGGTGGTGGGAGGGGTGGTGGGAGGAAAGCAGTGAGCGAGGCAAGTTTTTGCTGGTCACACTCCACTTGTGAGAAGGTGCTGCCACTGCTCGGAACAGAAATAAAACAAAGACTTACTTTGGGTGTTGGGGAGGCATGCAAGTGGCCCTGACAGGGATCCCCAGTGCAGGGCTGGCCTCTGCTCCTCCCCAGAGCCATCTGCAAGCAGCCCCCCAAGTTGAAGATTGCAAGTGCCCCCTGCCCTCCCTGGCAGACAGCCCCCCCTTGCTCTCCAGCTCTCCAGCTGGGCTGCGCTCCCAGCCCCGAGGCGCATGAGGCTTGCGTCTGCCAGGCTCTGCCTGGCTGCTGCTCTCTGTGTGGCCTGGTCAATTTGCAGGAGGGCCCAGCCAAGGACCACTGATGGAAGGACAATCGGCGTGGCCGCCACACCCCTCTGTGCAGCCGGTGCAAGAAGGGCGGCTCCGGATACTCCGAATCTTGGGGGGCAGGAGGGCTGGCGGGCAGCAGGAGCCCCACCTTTCCGCTCCAGGGGAGAATCAGTGACCCTACATGCCCACTTTTCTCCCGGGGGGGGAAGACCCTTGCTGCACTACTCATAGGACGTGATCCTCTGTGTGCCCCCAACCAGGGCTGGTGTGCAGGAGGAGAGGAGAACGTGGGTGGTGGATCAGGCTGCTGTGCTCTGTGCGGCTCCCTCCCAAGCCAGGCCTCACCCCCTCCAGCCAAACTCCACAGGAAAAGGCACCATGCACCTGTGGCTCCGCGAACTCCTGCACCCACCCACCCAGATGCACTGGACAACTTGGCGATGCCTTCCCCAGCATCAGTGGTCTTCCTTGGGGAGGGGGAGTTTCTTTCTCATGTGGCAGAGCCTTGGAGAGGATTACCTTCCACCGCTGACCCTGCCAAAGCTGCCAGCCTTGGAAGGACGGCGGGGAGAGAGAAAGGCCAGCACCAAGCCTTCCCTGCACAACCTGCCCCTGCAGCGGCAGCAATGAGGAGATGAGCCCCCCGGCTGGTCTTCAGCAGCAGAGGCCGGGCAGTGGGAAAGAGCAGGGTGCCTCCTCCTTGTGGGAGCCTATCTGGCTGTGGTGGAGAAGAAGGCAGGCACCCAGGAGGGAGGCGAGGTAGGCAGCAGGTGTCCCCGCTCAGCAGCCCTCTCCTCTGACCTCCCAGCAGCAGCAGGCGGCGGCGGGGGGGCTCTGCAGGCCTTTCCTGGTGGTGGGGGGCTCCTTACTGCCGGAGCACTGCTCCGGCGCATTCCAGCAGGAACTGACGCCTGGATAGCACTACCCTAGTGCTATGTAGTTTGCTACCTGAGTGCTAGGGTTGTCAGGTCCTATCTTCTCCCTGGTGAGGAGATTTTGGGCGGGCATGTTGGGAGGAAAAGGGGCTGTCCCTGATGCGATGACGTCACATAGAGAGACCTCATCACATCAGGGATGCAGATCCATGTGTACATACCCACCCGCTATCTGCCAACCATTTAAAGGGAGCCTTCCCTTTAAATGGTTGGGGGGAAAGCAGGGATTGCCCACGCTTTCTGTGCAAGTAGTGAGTTTGCCACTTGCAGGGAAGGCACAAGCAGCCCCCCGCTTCAAAAGAATTGGCACCATGTGTGCCTGCCCTGCAAACGGCAAGCTCACTGCTTGCAGAGAAAGTGCAGGTGGCCCCTGCTTCAAAACAGCAGGTGCCCTGCAGGGCAGGCATGCACGGCCCCCACTCTTTTAGAGTGGGGCCACAGACAACAGTTGGGGTGGGGCTTCCTCCCTGCCAGCCAGCTGGCTGACATCTATAGGCAGCCCAAAAAATCAGAAGATCCCCTGCCCCCACCTGGAGACTGGCATCTCTACTGAGTGTTCATCTTGGAACAAATGCTGCTTGCCAGGCAAGTAGCAAATGAAAGGAAGTGTTATTAGATGAACCCGACCAATAGTATCCCCTTTGTATTTATATCATTTACCAGGTATTGCTTTGACTGGATGCCTTTGTATTATTTTAACCATAAAGCTGATTTGAAAAATAATTCCATAGTGACAACTGAATGTATGCTTGGGCCATTAACTTACTCTGATAACTGTTCGCTTATTAATGCAAAATTTTGCAAAGCTGTTGTCTGTTCTTAAAAGCAAAGCTGTTAATCACTTGCCCTGCATATCTTGCTGTGTTAGTTAAGTTTTCACTGTTGCATTAATCAAGCTTTAACATTCAACTCCAACCACAATATAAATTCAAGATGTGCTGAGATTGTGGTACTGCCATTCTAGATTACTGTTAGGTATAGTGTATTATACAGGAAATTACTATGGTGTATTGTATTATCTGCAGATATAGCAGACACACACAAGAAAAGACCATGCTGAGATTAGGACTATGAAAGCTCAGGGGGAAAAACAACTTTACAAGTTGGTTTGCCTTTTATTTTTCAAATAAAAGATTGTTGGAGAAAGTCCCTGTATGTAGAAATGTAATACGTTTTTGGGTTCCTCCCCCCTTGCCATTGATTGAGTGTATATAGAACACAATTTCTAAGTGGAAGAGAGCAAGTATTGTACTGGCTCAGGTTTTAATGGCTGATGTATAGGAACTAATAGAAAGGAAATAGGATTTCTAATGCTAGACAATCACATTACTTGTGCCCACAGTAGTATTAACATCTAGAGTACCAGCCATTGGGAGTGGGGCAGCTGAATAACTGTGGGCATTCTGTGACTACCCAGACATGATGTCACATCTTCAATGGGACACTTCAGGATTCAGACAAAATTCTGTAGTAAAACCACAGCATTTGTTCCGGAACCCTAGAGTGTTGCATTGGTGTCACATCAGTGATGTGAAATCTCTTCTGGGTATTTGCTAGAATTGACACTGCAACATTACCGTGACCTCACATCCTACCTGCTGGTGTTGGGCAACAAAAGAGGAAGGCCTGGTCTCTCTACTTAATGCCACAGAATTAGGTATGCAACAATTTCATGACTCTTCTGATTTTATTCAAAATTTCATGTTTCTGTTGTGATTTCTCTACACTTGGAACAAAAAAAAATTCCCCCTGTAACATTTGCCTGTAATTCATAGTTTGGTCATTTTTAAAGTAGCTTTTCTTTAACAGTGTAGTGAACTTGCATGTCCATTCTGTAGTACCCAACTTTTCCCCACCCCATTTTTTAGAAAATGTATATACCTCTTAACAGTCGTTTTAAATTACAAGTTTATATTAATCAATATACAAAGGAAAAACATGCAAACCATATATATCACTAATATGTTAACTTATTTTGTATCTAAAGCTGTGAGTACTAGTTGAATATTTCTCTGTCAAGTTGATGACAGAATAGTAGGATGACATTTCCTCAATGAGTGCTAATTTTTAGGTGAGATCTCTTTGATCCCTTCCAGCTGAGGGAGGAAAGTATGTGTATCTGATTAAACATCAAGTTTCCATTTTAGATCGGGTTGCCAGGTCCTACCTGGCTGCTTGCGGGGGGCTCCAGGCTGCCAGTTGGGATCTTATGGTGTGTGCACCACAATGACATCACTCGGAAGTGATGTCAAATGACTTGGAAGTGACATCATCATGTTGCTGACGTTGGGGGTGACGCTCTAGTTTTTGGGCAAAACTCTATTTTTTTGCCTTCAAAACTATAGAGTTTGCCCAAAAACTAGACTGTCATCCCTGATGGCAGCAATGTAATGATGTCACTTCCGTGTGATGCCCCTGTTTGGGGGTGG
>NW_015159736.1:26289-36422 GCF_001447785.1 Gekko japonicus
TTCCCTACTGGCCAGCTGGCAGGCAGCAGATTGGAGCCCTAAAGACCAGAGAATTCCCTGGCCGGGCCTGGGGTCTGGTAACCCTAATGTTGGAGTGGACAGAGAATCATGTTGTTGTGAGTTGGCTGAAGTACCTTGGTGGATACAGGTGAAGTACCTTAGTGGATACAGGTGGATCCTTATAACTTTGGCATTATAGGGATGAACCAGCTTCCTTATTGGTTGGCAGATTTATGTAGATCATACAAAATTGGAGTCCCTGAAGAAGCTGATGGTCAGAAATAATGCCATTTAAATTGATTTAGATTGACATAACCTAAGTTTGTATTGCTAGCATATATTTAAAATCTTTATCTGAGGCAGATGTATAAGAAGTAGTCATAAAAGAACTAATAAATTATATTGATGTGTTTTACTTGGTAAAAGACAGCAACAGTTTTTCTTCCTCAGTCCTCTAATTTAACAGGCATGGTAGCAGCTTTAGTTCAGTTTAAGATTTTACTCTCTAGGATTTCACATTTCGTGTATTCCCCTATATCACTGTCCTCTGCCAGCAAATAAAGACTGCTATTTTGTTAACATTTCCTTACTGAATCTCAGTTAGGGTTGCCAGTCTCCAGCTGGGGCCTGGCGATCTCCCAGAATTACAGTTGAACTCCAGACTATTCAGAGCAGTTACCCTAGAGAAAATGTAGAGTCCAGTGGCACCTTTAAGAACAGCAAAGTTTTAATCAAGGTATGAGCTTTCATGTGCATGCACACTTTTTCAAATACATTGGAATGGAAGTTAGGATTCAAACTTATAGACAGGGGATGAGCAGCAAATTAGCATGTAACATGATGAAGATGTGCAAAGACAAATTAAATAACAAGCTAAGGTTATAAGGTCAACAGTTGTAGCAATAAATATGTCAAAACAACAGATAAATGTGTAAAGATATCTTTTCTAATTGTGGAAAGTAAACTGATACTCTCCATTATCTCTTTAATGATATTAAATTAAGTGTTCATAAGGTGACTTAACAGCATTTTTTTCTTTTTTGAGGTGAATGCAACAAAACATCCCAATATTCCTTGCATTCAGTATTCTAATATACTATTCTGAAAAAGAAATACACTAAAATACATTCCAATATATTTGAAAAAGTGTGCAAGCACACGAAAACTCATACCTTGAATAAAACTTTGTCTTAAAGGTGCCACTGGACTCTACATTTGTTCTACTGCTTCAGACCAACACGGTTGACCACCTGGATCTACCTAGAGAAAATGTCAGCTTTCTTGGATGGATTGTATGACATTATACCCAGATAAGGTCCCTCTCCTCTGAAACCCTGCCCTTTTCAGGGTCCAACTCCAAATCTACAAGAATTCCCCAACCAGGAGTTAGCAACCCTACTCTCACTGACCATTCCTCTAGTTTATGTGTCTTTGTGTTTTATTTTACTTGTATTATATATAACTAGGAATAAGGTCCGTTGTGGAAATAAATACAATGAGCTAGAGCGAGGCTCTGGGTGAGTGCCCTGGCCTTGGGCACTCAGCATAAATTTGCTGTGGCAGCCTCAGCAGGGTATAATGACACAGAGTCCACCATTTTCTCCAGGGGAATTGATCTCTGCCATCTGGACAGATATTGTAATTCTGATTCATCTCCAGCCCTCACCTGGAGAATGGTAGCAATGGTTCCCCAGGAGGAAATGGCTGGTTTGGAGGGCGGAGTCTATGGCATTGTGCCTGTAGGAGGTCCCACCCATCGAACCCAACCTCTCTAGGCTCCACACCTGAAATCTCCAGGAATTTCCCAACCTGGATTTGGCAACCCTATCTCCTTCCCAGCCAACCATCAACCTACCTTTATCTGCCCCTCTGACTTCACCTTTCCACCTCCCCCCACAACTGAAGCCTCTGCCTAGGAAAAGCACAGTCTTTCTCTGCAGCGGAGACCCAAGCAGAAGGGAAGTGACCTCAGCAGGGTATGATGACACTGAGTCCACCCTTTCTCCAGGGGAACTGATCTTTTCCATCTGGAGAGCAGCTTTAATACTGAGCAATCTCCAGCCATCACCTGGAGATTGGTAGCTTTGGAAGTTGGACTCTATGGCATTCTATTCAGCTGAGGCCTCTCTCATCCCCAAACTTTGGCTCCACAAACTTTGGCTCCACAAAATATCCAGTAATTTCCTAACCTGGAGCTGGCAACCCGATTCAGGACTGGCCCCAATGAGTTCCCCACCAAGGCCAAAGTAGGCCTGGAATGGGCCTCCTGCCTTTACCTTTTTACTGACAGAACCAAGCTTGGTTGCCTAGCAACAGCCACTGAGGGAAAAGTTAGCCCCACAGGAGCCAAACGAGAGAAGCATCTTCACCAGAAGACAGTTTATTCTGTCAGGGAAGTGGCCAGGCTGGCAGTGGGCAGGGGAGAGGAGCAGACCCAGCACCGAGCCAATGGCAAACAAGTACTCTTGAGTGGCAGTTGACTGGCCAATGTCTGATGAAGCATACAGCACAGGCAATGGGAGAGCTGGAAAGTGCCAATACGTTGGGCCTATATATATAGGATGCATTCTGGCCTCACTGGAGTAGCAGGGCATCGTACGTGTACTTACAGTTAGCAGATATTCACCTGGATTCAATGGAGTTCATTAAAGTTTCCTTTATTGTCAAGATACACATCACACAGGTATCTACACATGAGCACTATTTTCTTTGCTCACCTCCTTTGCACCTTTGAAACCTGTCCAGATCTGAGTGTCTTATCTTGCCCAAGGCCCCAGCTCATCCTCCCTTCCTTGTGCCTTCTTAGCCTCTCTGGGCCCACCTGTCCTAGAGCAGTTGCTTCCTTTGGCTTAGTAGGCAGGGCCTCCTCTGAACTTTGCTGCTGCCTGTTTACCATAAGTATGTATGTATTTTTAAGCTTGTTGTAATGTTTTTGATTGTTCACTACCTTGGGAAGCCTAAATTGGGTGGAAAGGTGGCTCAAAATATTTCAAATAAATAAAAAACTAGATGTCAAATCATCTGTCTTGCTGTGTCTTTCTCGCACAAATGACTTCTTTATAGCAGATGCACAATAAAGTGTGAACTATAGGAATATATCACAGTGTGAAAGAGAAATACTTTGAATGGAATGAGATCAGAGAAAAGAGTTTTGCAGTTGTCTTGAATGCTTGCATGAATTATCGTCATTTTAAAGAGTTTGTATAGTATGCCATTCTTACCTTGTTTTTCAAATAAATGTTTTGTTTCTCC
The DNA here is from genome assembly GCF_001447785.1 of Gekko japonicus. Classification (NCBI taxonomy): domain Eukaryota; kingdom Metazoa; phylum Chordata; class Lepidosauria; order Squamata; family Gekkonidae; genus Gekko; species Gekko japonicus. Next base: position 29,542 of record NW_015159736.1, read on the forward strand.
CTAAGGGTATTTCCTTAAGAAACTTTATAGATCTTGTCTGGAAGCAGAAAATTTCCACAAATACTATTTTTCTTTTAAGCCTGCTACTAATATTTGCCCCATAATTCATACTCATTGAATATTTTGTGCCTGGAGAATCTATTTTGTACTTCTAAACACAATCTTCCATAATTTATTTTAATCTTATAAGAAAAGTTGGAGGGACAGAGTTTGATTCAGTGATTTATCTAGCAATAGTTTCTACAAGTGTGCCCACTACCACTAGAACAAGGCAGAAATATATTATGCAGCAGTCCTTCATGATAAATTCTAGCCAGCTGCACATTCAATCATGTAATAGTGTAAACAATATGCATTAACATCTTGGTCTACTAAGCACCTTTAAAACAGCACATAAGCATGAGATATTTAGGATCTGAAGAGTTAATGTGTACTTTAATACAATTTTTTGAAGTTTGTATGCTATATGCTTTGAAAGCAGCAATGAAAACCTTGAAGGGTAAGTTACCTAAAAGGACAATGTTTCAGACATGAAAAATATGTCAAAGACAGTCCATCTCATCCTAGGACTAAAGGAGAAGCATTAAAATCTAGCTACTTTGAAGGAAAGATCTGTGTGTGAGACCCATTATGACTTTCATCATTAAATGTTCAATAAACCTTATCATTGATATCATTTAATTTGTGCATGAGCATGTGCATTTATAAATAAGGTGTTTACACACACACACACACACAGACGTGGGGACCTGCAAGAAACATGTGGGGCAATTATCCCATTCCTCACACCTTTGCTTCCTCCCCCTACATCTATCACACTCTGTATCCCTTCTGCCCCCTTTTCTTACTCTCTATCTCTCCTCCATGCATATTACTTCCTCTCTCTTTCTGCCCCCTCATCATCCCCTTTTGTTTTTCTGCCTCCGCACCTCATCACTCTTTCTCTTTTTTTCTGCCCCCACTCCACCCACAATGAATTTCCCAGCTACAGTAATCAATTTACCTTAGGGCTGCCAGCTCCAGGTTGGGAAATTCCTGGAAATTCAGGGGTGGAGCCTTGGGACTGTGAGGTTTAGGGACGGAAGCAGCCTCAGCAGGGTATGATGCCATAGACTCAACTCTCTAATTTTATCCAGGGTAACTGATCTCTGTTACCTGGACAACAGTTGTAATTCTGGGTGATCTCCAGCCCTCACCTGGAGGCTGGCAATGGTAGTTTTTGGAGAGGAAATGGCTGGTTTGGAGGTTGGAGTTTATGGCATTATACCAGTCTGAAGTTCCTCCCCTCCTCAAACCCCACCCTCCCCAGGCTCCACCCCTCAAACGTCCAGGAATTTCCCAATCTGGAGTTGGCAACCCTATTTCCTTCCCACCCAACAGCCAACCCACCTTTATCTTCCTTCAGCTTTCCATCCCTCCCCCCTCCCCCCACAGCCTCTATCTAGGAAAATCACAGTCTTTCTCCACAGTGGGAACCAAAGCAGCTTACGTTGTCCTCTCCTTTTTATCTGCACAACAACCGTGTGAGGTTGGTTAGGCAGAAAGTATGTGACTGGTCCAAAGTCACCCATTCAAAGTCCATCACAAGATGGGGATCTGAACCAGGGTCTTGCAGAACCTACTTTGAAGCTCTAACTGCTGCACCACACTGGCTTTCATAGGGTGGCTGCTGTTGAAGGGTAGCAAGTAGGGTTGCCAAGTCAAAATTTCACTGGAGTGGGGGACTCCCCGCTGGCAGCTGGAGGGTGGTTGGAGGGCGCGCGTGTGCCGCACGCATGTCACCCGGAAGTGATGTGATGACGCTAGGTACGCTGATGTTACTTCCGGGTGATGCACACGTCGGGGTGGGGTTCCCTCTGGGCCCCGATCCGCCGGTGGCAAGGAACGGGCCTCTGGGGTGGGGGTTTCCCCGCCCCCCCCGGGGGGACTTGGCAAGCCTAGTAGCAAGCAGCCTAGTTGAGTCATGCAAGTCAGGTGGTATCAAATCACCCAGAGGGTGCTGCCTAGGGATGCCAGCCTCCAGGTGGGACCTGAGAATCCCTTGGAATTACTGCTCTTCTCCAGATTACAGATATCAGTCTCCCTGGAAAGAATAGATGCTTTGGAGGGTGGACTCTATGGCATTGTAGCTCACTGAGGTCTTCCCCAGGGTCCATCCCCAAATCTCAAGGAGTTTTCCAACCTGGATCTGGCAACCTTACCCCCCATCCCCTGCCAGTGGCCAGGGGAGACCTGGTAACCCTAGACTGCTGCCAGCCTTTGGTTGCCAACTGCTGAGTGGGGCCTGGAGACCCCTCAAAATTACAACTGAACTCTCAACAACAGAGATCTGTCTCTTTGAAGGAAATAGCTACTTTGGAGGGTAGATTCAGTGGCATTATATCCAGCTGATGCCTCTCCCTTCCCCAAACCCAGCCCTCCTTAGACTCCACCACAAAATCTCTAGGAATTTCCCAGCCTTTGAGGATCATTTCAAAAGGTATTGGGGGGGGGGATTCAACCCTCCCTAAGGTTTGTTTGAAAAAAAATATGGATTTTTCTGCAAGCCCACAGAGTCCTCTGAGTCTGTAGAAAAACCTGTTGGGGGAGAGTGAGCCCTCTGTTGGTGGAAATAAGTATCAGCAGAAAGGACTGTTGAGAATAAATAAATAAATACATTTCCTCATATACAAATAACATCAATATTTGTTTTCTTATCATGTACAAAATCAGGTTGGTAATATTAGTAATAATTAATAATCAGTAATCAGGTTAATAATATATGTATAACTGGACTTCAGTAGCTGAATCCCCAATAGGATTTCTAACCTTCGTGTGTGGCCTGAATTACAGCTTATTTCTAGGGTACAGAGATCAGTTTCCCTGGAGAGCATGGCAGCTTTGGCAGGTATATCGAATGGCATCACATCCTTGTTGAACTCTCTCCCCTCCCCTAACTGCAACCTCCCCCGGCTTCACCTCCCAATCTCCTGGAATTTCCCAACATGGAGTTGGCAACTATAGTCTCAAAATAAGCAGCTCATCCCCCCCCCCCACACACAAAATCCATAGACTTTTCCTGAGAACTTCCTGTGTTAAATTTGGCATAAGAAATGAAATCTCTATTGTAAACCATTTTATGTGGCTTACTAACCGATACAGTTTGGTCAGTTGAGCCAAACAATTTAATGATCACAACATTCTTGCTAGTTAGAATTAGTGTGCAGGGATGAATACGTTAAAGGTGACAAGAAGTACAAAAATGAGGAGAAAATCCCTTAGTAGGTTTATTCCTTACAATATGTAGAAAGTACGACAGAGTGACAGACCTCCCCAAACCAGTGAGGTACCAATGTGATTGGCATTTTGTACACAGCATTTCCCTCCATTAGTGACAATGCAAAACTGGGCTAAGTAGTCTTGTTGGACAGCATGCCTGGCAGACATGTATCTCATCTATGCCTTCACTATTTGGAGAAATAGAAATCTAAATATGGTTCTGGGAAAAAGAAACAAACTCCCTCTCTCTCCTTGTGTCTTCCAACTTCTCTAGTTAACTTGACTGATACTTTCTTCTAGGCCATTTCTGGCTGCTGGTGGTACGATAGTGCCTGCAGGTGAATCTGCTTTGTTTCCATTTCCCACCTGAGTACTAGTTTTTTTTTTCCTTCTCCATTCTTCGGTATTGCAAAGATTCTGAAAAAAAGAGTAAGAACAAAAAAAAAAGCTGTTATAAATTCCATATTTTACACATTGCCACTGCAAGTGTTATGCAAAGTTAAGTCAAGTCACAGCCAACTTGTGGCCACCCCAAAGGATCTTCAAGACAAGAGACTAACAGAAGTGGTTTATCATTGCCTGACTCTGTGTAGTGACCCTAGATTTCCTTTGTGGTCTCCCATACAAGTACTTACTAACCAGGGCTGATCCTGCTTAGCTTTCATGAGCTGATACGGCTGGGCAAAATAATCTTCTCATTTCTGTTGATGTCAGCAGAAATTTTTTGGCCAAGATAAATTAGATGAAGAATTTAATTCTAAGATTATTTTAATCTCTACATCTGAGAGTCATCTCCATGAACTGCCAGACTACAATCCATTCATACTGTGTGAGTAGAAACTGCAGGTCCAGGAACAATGTCTCAGGTGGCTCTCAGAGGCTTCCCCCCCGCCCCCCCGTATGTCAACTGACCCATCTTCCACTTCACCAGACAGAATTGTGAACCAACATTTACTCTCCTGACATGGCTCCTAGCATAACTCAAAGCAGGCCTAAGGCTGTTCTAAATTAAACTGGCTACAGTAGTCCCATGTGGACCATGCAAGATGTCAATGTAGCTCTTCTCTGTATCTTCCTGAATGTTGCTTTAACTCCTTTTTTCCCATTTTTATTCTTCATTGAGTATATAAAAAAGGGTACCAAGGAGAGTACAGGTAGAAGGAGCCATGTCTGTTCCTCTTCTGCTGCTTTAAAGGTGTATAGATTATGAGGTGATAAAGTTACTTGCTTGAAAGAGTAAGACAAGGACTTAAAGAGAGGGATGGGAAGAATTGCATTCATGGTAAGACAGTGGATTAACATGGACACCAGATACATCTGAGGAGCTTTGCATATTGTTTCTTATTGCACATTCTCCTTGAATCAACATGCAAGGTCCCAGAGAGCATATTCCTTTCATAAGAATACAGAGCCACTTTCTTCTTGTTGGGCTCAGGCCACCTGATAAATTTGTGGCTGAGGTGAGTTTGGAGCAAGGGACTTCCCAGCTCCAGCAGTTCAGTCTGATTAATGTCTTGTATTCTACAGTCCTGCTCAGCAAAGTCTGAAGCATTCTTCACGTGTAGGGTCTGGTGAACTTTAGGTTTGTTACTGCAGGAACTAAGGGCAGCGTTCATAAGTAGGCAGGCAGCTGATCTTGTTACTTGTCAAGGTCAGTACTGTCTACACAGACCGGCAGCAGCTCTCCAGGGTCTCAGGCAGAGGTCTTTCAGATCACCTGGTCCTTTTAACTGAAGATGCCGGGGATTGAACCAGGGGCGTTCTGCATGCCAAGCAGATGCTCTCCTACTGAGCCACAACTCCTACAAAAAGACAAGAAGCTGCCTTATACTGAATCAGACCACTGCTCTATCAAGGGCAGTCTTGTCTACTCAGACTGGCAGCTGCTCTCCAGGGTCTCAGGCTGAGGTTGTTCACATCACTTATTGTCTGGTCTTTTTAACTGGACACGCCAGTGACTGACCCAAGGGCCTTCTGCACGCAAAGCAGACACTCTACCATTGATCCACAGCCCTTCAACTAGGCTACCAAGACCACAGACACAGGGCTGTTTTTATCCAGTTTTTTCAACCTCTTCTTTAATATGCTGTATAACACTCTTTGTCCTCACCCAGAGAGGTATCACAACACGAGGGGAGCACTAGGAGGGACTCTTCAAGCTTAACTCTTTGGTGTGGAACAATTTCACTCCCTAGGGAAAAAAGTGCAGCTCAGCACAAACCTGGGATAGTCTCCCGCTGCTTCCATGAACAAGGTTCAGCTTGCAGGGAAAGGGAAAGACCACAATACAGCATGTAAGAAGGGTTAACGCTGCAGCACGGTCTCTGTTCCAAAACGACCATTTAAAGCATGACTAAATGTACCCAAAGGACGACTCGAGGCACACAGCTCTGCAGGTAACAAAGAATGTTAAAGCGAGGCCCCTGGAGCTGGGCGGTGCCAGGCAGGCGAAGGTCTCGAGAAAGGAGGCATCTCTCTGCAGACGCCTGCAAACGGAGGAGGCGGAGGGAGGGGCGCCGAACCTCTCCGGGCCAAGGAATTCCGACCGCCCCGCCCGGAACAGCCGTCCGGATCCAAGAGGCGGGGAGAAGAAGGGCGGGGGGCTTGGTGCAGAGGGAGCACCTGCGGGCGGCATTGGAGGCCCCCCCAGGCCGCAGACAGACAGCAGCCCGGGCAGCCTCCCGCGCAGTGCTCGTGTCCTCTTTCCGCTCCAGAGAAGGGCAGGGGCTGGAGGAAGTTGAGCGCTAGGAGAGCGGAGCGGCTGCCTTCTGTCTGCAGGGCAGCGGCAGGCACCATGCAAGAACGCAGGGGCACCGAGCAGTGTTCCCTCTAAGCTGAGTTAGTGGGAGCTTTGTTGTTGTTGTTCAGTCGCGCAGCGACCCCATGGGCAAGATCACGCCAGCCGGCCCTCCTGTCTTCCGCCGTCCTCTGGGAGCCAGCTCACAGTTTTTTAGCCTCCAGCTCACACAGTTCAGTCCTGGCTGAGGAAGGATGGCTCCAGAGCAAGCTGATTCATGCAGCAGCCAAATCGCCGGCTCACAACTTTCCTGCCAGGAGCTCACAAAGTAGAGGGAGGAGGGGCCAGCTTCCCGAGCTTTGCTGCCGCTGCCGGGCGCTCCCTCTATGGTAGTGGCGGCCTGGAGCTGCTCTTCCCCGAGGCCGTGAGCCACCACCCACCGCTGGCCGCTGCCCATCTCCCGCACTCGCCGTGCCCCTTCTTCGGCCCGCAGCCCCGCGACACGCTCAACTTCTACCCCTGGGTCCTCCGCAACCGCTTCTTCGGCCACCGCTTCCAAGCCCACCGGGATGCGGAGGAGGGGGAGAGGGGAGGCGCGGCTCCCCAGGAGGGACTGGGCCGACGGAAGGGAGGCCAGGCAGCCCGGAGAGTTCGGCCGTTGGGCCTCTCTCGCTCAGCCCCGGGCCGGCTGTGCGGCGGCGGCGGCTAGAAGGGGACATTGAAGGAAGGCAAAGGACGGGGTGGCCCGGCGCTTTCTGGCGGGGCTTGGAGGGCAGGGAGCTGCCTCGGCTTGCCCTGGTGCTCGCCCCTGACCTTTCTCGCTCCAACCCAGCCGGGGGAGACTTCTTAGTCCTCCTGGCTCCTCGGGCCTGGGGGCTGCTCTTTC
>NW_015159736.1:36450-47742 GCF_001447785.1 Gekko japonicus
GCCGGGCACCACGCTTCTCGCCTCCCGCACACGCCGTCTCCTTGCTGCGGGGGGGGCGCTGGACGGGCTCTTTTTTCTACATTCGCTCTATAAGACGCACACACTTTTCCCGCCACTTTTTGGGGGTGAAAAAGTGCGTCTTATGGTCCGAAAAATACGGTATATGAAAGGTACCATTTAAATATTTTGGGGGGGGCACCCTCTGATGTATCTACAGATGTGAACTGGAAACAAACTTTCAAACAATCTTGTATTATGCTTCTGGTTGACTGTTCCATCTAAAGGAATCCACAGTTGAGTGAAAGGCACTGCTATGGTTACACATAATTCTTTTCTAATACTTCTGAATACAGTGTACGTCCCTTGCACTGAAAACGCAGCATTTGGATGTTGTGATTCTATGCACTTCAGTATAGTTGTGCCTTTAAATGAGAGCTGTAAGAAGGTAGGCCATAGTATTTTAAGAAGCTAGTAAATTATGTATGCACATGTGTGCCATTAAGTCACAGCTGAATTATGGTGACCCCGGCAAGGGGCATGCAAAGCAAGTGAAAATCAGAGGTGGTTTGTCATTGCCGTCCTCTGCAGAGCCTTCCTTGATCGTCTCCCATCCAAATACTGACCCTGTTTAGCTTCCGAAAAGTGATGAGATCGTGTCATACCATGCCGCCATCCCTCCTAGTAGTAGTGCAATATTCTTATTGAAACCCTATATGGTCAGGGACCTACTTACCTAAGGGACTGCCTTTCCCCACATATTCCCCAGAGAGCACTAAAATTGGGGTCCCAAAACCATTTAGCCCTCCCAGGCCCCACAGAAGCCCGGCTAGCCATGACAAGGGCCAGGGTCTTTTCTGTGGCAGCCCCTAACTGGTGGAATGAGCTCCCGGATGACATCAGGGCCCTGTGGGACCTTTTACAGTTCTGCAGGGCTTGTAAAATGGAGCTCTTCCACCAGGCTTTCGATTAGGGGCTGCCACCTACCAATACTGTGGCCCTGACCTCAGCATCAGCACCAATTTATTAACCAACAGCCTGACAGGATTATGATGGTAGTGACCTTCTGGATATTGAGAGAATGCTGCCATTGTTTATTTTTTAACACCTATCTGTATTAGTATTTATGATCTATAAAATCTTCAGTTTTAACATACTCCAGGGCTATTTTGGGGCAGGAACGCGCAGGAACGGAGTTCCGGCTGGCTCCCGAGTTGGCCACGCCCAGCATGAACTCATTAGCATAATAGGCCACACCTAGCAGCAGAAACTCATTAGAATTGGCTACATTAGGGGTGTGTGGCCTAACATGCAAAGGAATTCCTGCTACAAAAAAAGCCCTGGGTTTTGACAACAAACAAGGTAAACAGAATAAGAAGCAAAAGGTCGGTGTGGCTGGATGACCACACTTCTGGTAACATGGGGGTGCAGCCTAAGGTGCTAATGAGCGGTGCTAATGACCTGTAATACTTTGCATTGCTATTGTACTGGACAGTGAAGGGAACAAGACAAGCCGATTTTAAATTCCCAGGAGAATATGCTATCTGAATTACCCATGTTAACATTGAAGAATTTCACATTACCCAGTTTCACCTGGTTTCAAGCCGGTAATGATCCGTTTTAAAGTGAACCGGTACAGGGCTGCCATTTCACACAGGGCTTTCCCCTTCCGGTAAAAAGCTGGATCTGAAGCAGTTTGCCATTTCAGACTGCACCACTTTTTCCCGCTTTCCCCCCGCCGTTTTTCGCCTGTGCGGGCGATCTCCGGCTTTTTTTGGGGGGTGTTCGCTTTAGAGTGCTATAGCGCTATAGCAGTATAACAAAACACTCCATGCATTCCAATGGGATTGATATAATGCTATTCCGTTATAGCGCTATTGCGCTATAATGCTATAAAGCGAACATTTAAAAAAAAGCCGGAGAATGCCCGCGCGGGCGGAAAACGGCGGGAAAAAAGCATATCGGAACTGGGAGAGGGAACTGAAGACTACTTGGAAGTGGTTGACAGGTAAAACGCTTCAGTCCTGATTCCTAAACAGGACAGAAGTGTCTGTGTATGAAATGGCAAATATATTCCGGAAGGGAACCGGTTCTCAAACGGGTTCTGTCTGAAATGACAGACCAGAAACCATTTGGGAACCGTTCCTCTTCCGGAATATATTGCCTGTCTGAAATTCCTCATTAACAAATGCATACATATCATAGTGGAGAATATGTGAAAGAAATATTCTTAATGCTGCTTATGTATTCCCCAATTTTAAAACCATATGTAAAAAATAATAATAATCAGACAGAATCTCATGTAACAACTCCACTGGTGTCCATAATGTTTTCATAAAATGTAAAGGGTGAATTTGCAAAGCTATCCTCATTTGATATATTAGCATTAAAATGTTCCCAGATAGACTGTGCCAAATTGTTTTATGTGCCCCTCTTAATAGAAGCTATAATTAACACAGGAAAGAGATGGAATGTATCTTCAATGGCCTTTTTGCATGTATATATAAGTGTCTTAATCCATGACTATGTTATGGTAGCTGTTCTTTTGCTTTAAATTCACCTTGCCCTGTGCATAGTCTCCACCGCTGGCCACAATATAATATTTTCTAAAGAAGTCATACACTGCAATTCACATTTACTCAGCAGTGCAGGTCAATTGGTCTGTTGTTAAAAAAAATGACAGATTTCTCTTATTCTGTGTGTGTAAGATTTGGTGTTGTGGACTGTTTCTAATTATTTTGAGCTACTGATTACAGCCATAAGAAGTTTACAGATTTTTTTTCAACTGTGCGACTGAACAACAACAAGATGATGATGGGATTACCTAAGCAGCAGGCAGGGTTAATGACAAATAACTAAGATGGAAATCTAGCTTGGTGGTCTTTCGTGGGTTTGTAATAGGCTCTCATTATTGTATTGATAGCTTGAATAATTACTTGTGGCCAGGGGTTTATGTAGCTCTGAAATGTGAAAGGACCTTTTATGACAGACCCCTGCTTCTTCTTTTCTGTGAGGCAGATTTTCCTGCCAAAACGCTGTTCTCCACTCTGCCTGAGCAGCCTCTTAGTAGCATATTTGAGTTATAGAATTATAGCTTTCTGTGTGTCCCACCCGGTGATACAGAAGTTATTTGGCTTTTGCCAGGCCAGAGATTTTTTGTAACTAAGCAGGATCCCTCTTATAAATCTATTTGGAAATGGCACTTGACATGAAGTAAGGTTCAAACCAAAAGGTTGATTTGATTGAACAGGCACAGTAGGGTTAGGAACAGGGCAAGGGATGAGAAGCTGAGGTAACTTTTGTTGTTAAAACAAATTAAAATATTTTGAACAGGCAACAGAGTATTATTATTATCTATTTATTATGGTCATAGACCAGCAATCAATACAATAGGAGGCAGATAAATAACAGATAAAAGAACAGTAAAATTATAAAATATAATAGCATCTAAAATTACAAATAGAAATCTAAAAAGAAGTGGTAAGATTAATTTTAAGATAAAAAATAAAAATAAATCTAGGCCTATCTGTACTTCTTTATCTCTTTCCTAGTTCGGTATGCTAACCAACCAAATCTGGCAATCTTTTGGTTATCACCTGACAGCATAATTGGCAAAAGTATCCTTCTATTATGACCTGGGTAGGAGTTAACAATAGGCTTAATCAAAACTTCCGTAATGTTATGATATATACTACAATAAAAAGTACATGTTCCAACGTTTCATCAGTTCCCATCCCACATATACAACTTTTCCTCAGTGATCTAGTAATTCTGGCCTCCAATATAGCTGAGGGTAAGGCATTATATCTTAATAGGGTAAAAATTCTTCTATGATTACACATATCTAAATATTTGATGTCAGGTCTTAAAATTATCTTGTTAAGAGTACTTACATCCAATATAGGGCTCCTAATCCTGCTCACATCCATCTGTCTTTCAACATCTTTGTTTGTAAGCTTCCAGGTTCTTTGTTTTAGGACTGATCTAGCCTGAACATATCCCAAAGACAGTATAAACTGATTAGAAAAACCATAAGAAATCAGTTTCTTCTAGGCCATTTCTGGCTGCTGGTGGTATGATAGTGCCTGCAGGTGAATCTGCTTTGTTTCCATTTCCCACCTGAGTACTAGTTGTTTTTTTTTCCCCTTCTCCATTCTTAGGTCTTGCAAAGATTCTGAAAAAAAGAGTAAGAACAAAAAAAAAGCTGTTATAAATTCCATATTTTACGCATTGCTACTGCAAGTGTTATGCAAAGTTAAGTCAAGTCACAGCCAACTTGTGGCCACCCCAAAGGATCTTCAAGACAAGAGACTAACAGAAGTGGTTTATCATTGCCTGACTCTGTGTAGTGACCCTAGATTTCCTTTGTGGTCTCCCATACAAGTACTTACTAACCAGGGCTGATCCTGCTTAGCTTTCATGAGCTGATACGGCTGGGCAAAATAATCTTCTCATTTCTGTTGATGTCAGCAGAAATTTTTTGGCCAAGATAAAGAGGAAATTAGATGAAGAATTTAATTCTAAGATTATTTTAATCTCTACATCTGAGAGTCATCTCCATGAACTGCCAGACTACAATCCATTCATACTGTGTGAGTAGAAACTGCAGGTTCAGGAACAATGTCTCAAATGGCTTCCCCCCCAAGAATTTAATTCTAAGATTATTTTAATCTCTACATCTGAGAGTCATCTCCATGAGCTGCCAGACTACAATCCATTCATACTGTGTGAGTAGAAACTGCAGGTTCAGGAACAATGTCTCAGGAGGCTTCCCCCCCGCCCCCCCGTATGTCAACTGACCCATCTTCCACTTCACCAGACAGAATTGTGAACCAACATTTACTCTCCTGACATGGCTCCTAGCATAACTCAAAGCAGGCCTAAGGCTGTTCTAAATTAAACTGGCTACAGTAGTCCCATGTGGACCATGCAAGATGTCAATGTAGCTCTTCTCTGTATCTTCCTGAATGTTGCTTTAACTCCTTTTTTCCCCATTTTTATTCTTCATTGAGTATATAAAAAAGGGTACCAAGGAGAGTACAGGTAGAAGGAGCCATGTCTGTTCCTCTTCTGCTGCTTTAAAGGTGTATAGATTATGAGGTGATAAAGTTACTTGCTTGAAAGAGTAAGACAAGGACTTAAAGAGAGGGATGGGAAGAATTGCATTCATGGTAAGACAGTGGATTAACATGGACACCAGATACATCTGAGGAGCTTTGCATATTGTTTCTTATTGCACATTCTCCTTGAATCAACATGCAAGGTCCCAGAGAGCATATTCCTTTCATAAGAATACAGAGCCACTTTCTTCTTGTTGGGCTCAGGCCACCTGATAAATTTGTGGCTGAGGTGAGTTTGGAGCAAGGGACTTCCCAGCTCCAGCAGTTCAGTCTGATTAATGTCTTGTATTCTACAGTCCTGCTCAGCAAAGTCTGAAGCATTCTTCACGTGTAGGGTGGACTGCTCTTGAAGACAGCCTGAAAACTGCAATTGGTTCAGAATGTGTCAGGCAGATTGTCAGGGGCTAGCTGACTGGAACATATTTCACCCAAATACAATTGGCTGCCAGTTTGTTTCTGAGTTCAGGTAAGGATCCTAGGTCCCACATATGTAAAGGACTATCTCCTCCCATGTTTCCCTTTTAGCCAACCACAGTGCTCAGGCTGCCACCTACTGGCTGTTCCCCCACTTAAAATAGCCTGCCTGGCATTAACCACAGCATTTTCCTTGTCCACTGTAGCTCACATTTTGTGGAACAGGCTCTCTGAGGAGATGAGAGGAGTACTATTGATAAAAATCTTCAGGAGATACCACAAAGCCATTTTATTTGCTAGGCCTTTGAATGCCATACAAAGGTACAAGTAGCGTTTATTGCATACAGCCAAAGGCTATTACAAACAAATCAATGCAGTATAAACTACAGGTATCTTTTAGGAGAAAGGGGGTTATCTGGAATTCTATTTTGTTGGTATTAAATTTTAATGCTTTACTTGTGATTTGTAAGCCACCTTGACCATGAGCAAAGTGGGATTTTAAAAGTTTTAATAATTAATAAATTATTACTACCTACTGATCTGGTAGGTACGATCTACCTGCCCGCTGATGTGGTAATTGCAGGCTGTGGAAGGTCAGTAGTTCAGCGGTTCAAGACCCGGGTGCCGCAAGACGGAGTGAGCTCCCGTCTCTAGTTCCAGCTCCTGCCAACCTAGCAGTTCGAAAGCAAGAAATTGCAAGTAGATAAATAGGTACCACTTCGGTGGGAAGGTAACAGCGTTCCGTGCGCCTTGGTGTTTAGTCATGCCGGCCACATGACCACGGAAACGTCTTCGGACAGCACTGGCTCTTCGGCTTTGAAACGGAGATGAGCACCGCAACCCTAGAGTCGGATTCGACTGGCTTTCGAGCAAGGGAACCTTTACCTTTACCTTATAAAGACTGAAACTGCAATAATTGCAGAGATGTTCCTTTGTATATCAGTGCAACTCAATGTAGCTGATCAGATTTATTTTGTCTTTGAAACTGGAAGGGAAGAACAAAAACAACAGTGTTCTAAAAATCATTGAATCCTAAACATCCTATGTCCTAGACGTAAAGCCTAAATAACCATTATTGAAGCAAGGTGTTCTACTTTTTATATGAGACTTTTGAAATTATCCAGTTTTTAATACTATATTTTTTAAAAAGAACAATAAAGTAAGGTTGCAGGAGATGTTCATGTACTGTTAAAAAAGGAAAATAACCATATACACTGAGAAAATGAGATGTCATTTAAATGGTTCACTGTTTCTGGCTTCATTGTGGGTGTACTTTTCTTTCCAGCAAGGTAAGCGTTGTTTGCCTAGCATAGGGTATAATCTTCCAATCTTTCTTTCTCAAACTAGACAAACATAATTATTGCAAATTAGATGGTCCAAATGAACAGGAAAGATACTTATTATTAAAAGTCTTTGTCCTTTCCTGTCAATATTGCCTGTAGGCACTATGACCACTGAGACTGTAAGAAAAGGAACTTGCAGATCAATCCTTTGTAACTTACAAGTAACAATGTGAGTCCTGAAGTTGACATTCAAAGCCAATTAATGCAGTTTTTATGACAATGGTGAATTTCAACAGCTTCGCTCTTAATTCCCACTGTGTTGCTGCTAGGTGATGGAAGTTTGACTTGATCCACTGATGACTTATTCATATGACTGTTCCCAGTCATTTGTATATGTATAAATTACATGGTTATTAATAACTAGCTAAGTGCTAGTAAATATGATGGAGATGACCAACTGACAGTGGATTTTTCTTCATATATAAAACATAGGAAACTAGACATTTTCACAGGGAAAAAGATTTCCTCCCAAGCTGCACAATTTACCTGTCTTTCCCCTCCTACAGCAGCCCTAAGTGCCCCCCACAATCCAGTTCTCGGTGACAAGGAAACACAGGAGCATCACAGAAGTATTTGCACCCATGAAAACATTAGCCTCGATCCGACCCCTAGGGAAGGATTGCCACCATTTATGTGAACTGCTAGACAGGCAGAAATTCAGTTGGTATTTCTTCTCATTGGTGACCCAAGTCTATTTCTAGAAGAATAATTCTTCTGTGAGAATAAAAACTGGCAAGTTTACTATTATTATAGTTGTAATTGTGGATTATTACAATTGTAAACTTGTAAAGCTTCTACTAAGATAATTACTCTTTTTAAAATACTTCTGTAAAAAAAGGTGGGAAATCTGAGGAACTAGTATATTTTCACAATAGATGGTTATAACATTATTGCCCAATAGTAATTAACATTTTTTTCAAAAGCCCTCAAAAAGTCCACTGATGGCATGATAGAGAAAATGACAGTTCCAAGAGAAAATGTAAAAAAAAAGAGCTTATAACAAAACAGGTTTGGGAAAGAATGGAGCACAGTAGGGAAAAATCTGAAAAGTGGAAGATTGGAGGATGATGTCATGTGAATGCTTTTTTAAAAAAGTGTTCTAATTTGGAAGCCAGGGTATAGAAAAAATGTCCATGTATAAGCAGCCTTGGAATAGTAGTGTGACCACAGATAATGAGCTCATATGGACAACCACATTTTCCTGAGGTAAAAGAACTCAGTTTGTATGTGTCATCTCATTTAGTAAGTGGCAGGGTATCTTATTACATACTAAACACAGAGGTGGCAAAGTAGAGATTTGAACCTAGATATACCAGATCCTAGTCAAATATCAAATTGCCAGGTCCCCTTGTTGCTCTGGTGGGGAGATTTAGGGGGCATTCTAGAATGTCCCCAATATGATGGAAGTGATGTCATCACACCAGGAATGCTCTGGTTTAAGGGCAAAACTCTATGGTTAAACTGGCTTAAAGCCATAGAGTTTTACCCTTAAACCAGGGAGTCCCCATGTGATGTCCCCAGCATGATGACATAACTTGCCTGCTGGCTGGCCATGGGGGGAATCCCCAAAAACTGTGGGAAACCCCACCTCAATCTGAGGACTGGCAAGGCTAGTCTGATACTGCTGTGCCACACATTCTAATCTCAGCAAGGTCACAGGGTGGGTCAACAACTATTGTGGGATTTTCCTATAGCAATGGTTGTAGTTTCTAGATCTGAATAGGCTTATAATATAATCAAGTGATTTATTTATAAAGTCTTGTAGTTTATGATAGTTTTGTATAGAGGGTTGTGGGGAAGCATCCTAGGAGAGAATTAAAAAGAAAAATAAGGCCTCATCTACTTACAGGAAGTTCTTACCTTGGAGATGTTGGCAATTCCTATAGCTACCATGAAGTGACACAAGTAGCTCTAGGAATCTACAGAAACTGTATGGTAAAACTATAAATTCTTACCATAGAGCAGGGGTGACAAACATAAAGCCTGAGGGCTGAAACTGGCCCATCCAGGGCTCTTATGCGGCCCACGAGCAGCTAGTGCAAGGAAGGGAATGGGAGACGGTTTGTGGGGGAGTGGGCAGAGCCACTCCTATTGTGGCTTCAACATGGTGGAACAACCTCATCTGTAGCAGTCAAGCAGCATGGGAGCGTCTTCCAGTGCTGCACCACTGGCTCTCCAGTCCGCCCATATGGGTTTTCCTTTGTACCCCCTTCCCAGTCCATGGGGCCTTGCAGTGAGGATACATCAACTTTGGCCCAGTTATTTGGCCCAGGCCGACAAAATGACATTTGTGTCAGATCCGGCCCTCATAACAAATGAGTTCGGCACCTCTGCCATAAAGTTTCTACCTTTGTCATTCTTACTACATACTATAATAATAACACCTTTCACACCCTCATTCACAAAATCTAATATCTCTTCTTTAACTCATAATGAACACTGTGAACGTTCAGTCAGTTAACGTTAGAGGTCTTAACACCTAGGTCAAACAAAGAAAAGTCTTACGCCAACTGCAGCTAACAAAGCCATCAATAGTGTTTCTACAGGATCAAATCTGATAAACACCCTATCTTATTTAGGCAAAGTAATAGAGAGGGCGGTGGCGACACAGCTGCAGGCCTTTCTGGATGACACCTCCGCGCTGGATCCGTTTCAGTCCGGCTTCCGCCCGGGCCACGGGACTGAGACAGTACTGGTGGCCCTCACAGATGACCTCCGTAGGCATCTGGATCGGGGCGGGACGGCAGCGCTCCTGTTGTTGGACCTGTTGGCTGTGTTCAACATGGTTGATCACCAGTTGCTCGCCCACCGCCTTGCTGACGTGGGGATTTGGGGGCTCACCTTGCAGTGGCTTGTCTCCTTCCTCCAAGGTCGGGGACAAAGGGTGGCGCTCGGTGAGAGTACATCCCAGAGGCACCCACTAGTTTGTGGAGTGCCCCAGGGAGCTGTGCTCTTGCCAATGCTGTTTAACATCTATATGCGCCCCCTTGCCCAGATTGCCCGGAGGTGCCTGCAGAGGAAGGGAAGGTGATTGTAAACCACTCTGAGACTCCTTATGGTAGAGAAAATCAGGGTATAAAAACCAACTCTTCTTCTAAAGGTTGGGTAATGCTGAGCGTTTTGCACCTAGAGTAAGTAGCACCCAACTGCTTATTCATGCCTGGACCTGATACTAATTCATCACTTTCACACTGGACTCTTCCTTTGAAGTTCTTTTGAATATGTGTGACTTTTATGCCTCTTTCTTTAATGTAATTTTGCATGAAGAAAAACAGATGTCACATTTGAACACATCAGACGTTTCCCCCACCTGGCAATAATGTGCATAGTTGAAAAAAAATGTCTTTATTATCACTTATTTGTTATGGCACAGCTGTTAGCTATACTTCAAGTATAAAAGTCAGGAAGTCAACACAAATGATAAATAGGGATACAATCTTACACAAAGAAAAGCTCAATTTGGAGAGCTCATGACAAGGACAATGTCTTATGTTGGGTTTTCAAGCCTCCTCCTACACTACACGGGGCTGGCATTGTTTAGACCCTCTGTGATATCTGTGTGTACGTCTCCCCCATATTTCATCATTTGCCCTGGTTTTGGAAGGAGGGGGAATGGATACTAGGGAAGACTGAAATTACATACTGGTGATTTATTTTATGTTGTTAGCTGCCTTGAGCAGATTGTAGGATATACATTTTATGCTTCTTTATGACTGTGAGCTTCCTCATGAGCCTACAAAAGCTGAGATTGTGGGATATAGGGTGGCTTTTTTTAAAAAAATGTAGTATATGATGACAGAGAATCAATAATGTGTTAAATGTTGTACAGAAGTTAGGCAGAGTCCAAAGCATTTTTTTTCCTCTGGACCTGATACAGATTTGTAGCACAGACCTGTCTCCCTTAAAAATCTAATAAATAAATAAATAAATCTTAAAATCTGCCTTGTTTCCACAGCAATTTCAGGCACCAGGGTCATCTAAAGCAAGAGGAGTGGTGATACTGCTCTCTAAAACACAAATCATTGCTAAGGTGATTTCACCCACAGTCACAATGGAGGTGCTAGATGGCTCAGGAAAATCTGTTTTCTCTCCATTAGCTGTAGCTTCCCTTTCAGACCTGATGCTCATGGAAGCTCCCCTCGCCCCATGCTCTGGTAAGATTACTGTAACCAGGACTTTTTTTTGTAGAAAAAGCCCAGCAGGAACTCATTAGCGTAATAGGCCCCACCCAACACCAGAAACTCATTAGCATATTAGGCCACACCCCTGACAGCACCACTCATTGGCATATTAGGCCACTCCCCCATGTTACCAGAAGTGTGCTCATCCAGCCACACCCACCTTTTGCTTCTTATTCTGTTTACCTTGTTTGCTGTCGAAACCCAGGGCTTTTTTGTAGCAGGAACTCCTTTGCATGT
>NW_015159736.1:47953-60119 GCF_001447785.1 Gekko japonicus
GAAAGAGGGGGGAAAGAGAGAGCGAGGGAAAGGGGGAAAGAAAGAGGGCAAAGAGATGGGGATGGAGTGAGGCTCTGCCACCCACCCCTGCGGCTCTCTCACAGTTTGGTGGGTTCTGGTGACCCGACTGAGGGTTGCTGGGAGCAGGGGGCATGGCCAAATTGAAAGGCTGACGGAATGCCATTCCGGCACGTTCTGCCCCCAAAATAGCCCTGACTGTAATCTACTTCATGTGGGGCTGTAATGTATCATGATCCGACCGCGTGGTCAGCTTGGGCACCACGCGGTCAAGCGCAAGCATCGAGCTTTGCTTCGATAAACAAAGGACGGTGTGGATCCTAGCCCACACCAGTCAGAGGTCTAGGCTCCGGCCTGAGAGCCTTTGGGACTCTTGGCCACTAGTTAGGACCTATTGGGAAGTGTGGGGGTGTCTTGGATGGTGGATTCACGGGGGAATCTTGTTCTGCACGGAATAATGTATGCTAAGCTGAAATCACTCGTCCGTCTGCGTACTTTTCAGGGACAGTGTTCAAAATTGCTCAGAAACTTGAGTAGGCCCAAAATGTCATTAAGAAGTTTGTGTACTTTGATCACTGATGATTGTATCCCCTTTCAGGCTTCCCAACTTCCTTTCTAAATTTATCTTATTGAGTTGTATTATGTTGTTTAGTTTTAAATACAAACACTACATAAAGACTCTGGGCAGTTCTTTATTGCTAGGTATAATTTTACAGAACGTTTTCAGCATGTTATTTTATATATTTCATTTATTTTGACATTTTTAACCCACCCTCCCCGGAAGCGGGCTCAGGGCGGCTTACAAGGGGCATAAGCCCATACATAAAACCATAAAATCATAAATAATAGCAATAAAAATAATAAAGTGCTTCATGTAAACAAGATGGTCTTTGGATAGTTTCATGATGGTATCAGTCATTTCCTTAGATCTCATGATGGTATCAGTCATTTTTCTGAGGGTGATATTGTCCTGTAGATAGTTCAAGCCGATCCAGCAGTATCAGTGCCATGCACATTTATGGCAGATCTTCCGAGGGCGGCCCCTGATCCCGTTGTTGTCCCCACCATTAGTAGTGGTGGTGGCGGCGGCCCCTATATAAAAGCCTGGTGGAAGAGCTCCGTCTTGCAGGTCCTGAGGAACTGCATAAGGTCCCGCAGGGCCCTGATCTCCTCCGGGAGCTCATTCCACCAGGTAGGGGCTGCCACTGAGAAGGATCTGGCCCTGGTCGCAGCAAGCTTTGCCTCCCGGGAGCTGGCTGGAATCCTCTTGGGGCCCATCGGCCTCAAGGTAGCAGAATTGCCAGAAGCATTGGCAATGTACATCTGGGATTGCAGTGAGCTGAGAATGGATCTCTGGCACAAGGGCCACATTCACTCATCGATAAAGGATGTGTTATATATCAGCATTTGTTCCTTTTTCTTCATAAGTTTCATATGGCAAACTTATTTGAATGTGTTTGGGTCTTCACTTTTTCAAACATCAGCTATGGATTCTAGATATCAAGAAAACACACATTAGAAAATGAATTTGGGGAAATCCGTTTTAATTTTACTTAAGTATTTATTTAAGTTTACTTTCAGAAACAATTCAGGATAGCGACGCCTCTGAAATTTAGTGAGGCTTTTAGCAGGACTGTGTTTTGCCTCTTCACAAGAAGAAGACAAAGAAGAAGAAGAGGAGGAGGAGGAGGAAGAGGAGATTGGATTTATACCCCGCCCTTCACTCAGCATCTCAGAGCGGCTTACAAACTCCTTTCCCTTCCCCTCCCCCACAACAGACACCCTGTAAAGTAGGCGGGGCTGAGAGAGCTCTTTCAAGAACTGCCCTTTCAAGAACAGCTCTTGTCAGAACTATGGCTTGCCCAAGGTCATCCAGGAATTAAACCTGGTTCTCCCACATTAGAATCCGCACACTTAACCACTACACCAAACTGGTTAAGCTGGGAGAGGGAAGAAAACAGGATATATTTGTGAGGCTCCTCCACCCCTGAGATGGTCTTCCTGTCATTCACCATCTCACCACTAAAGAGTGCAACTCACCCACCAGACTCAGAACTGGGAAAGAGAGGGAGGGAGGGAGGTCCTCTTTCTTCCCCAGACTGGGTCTCCAAAACATGCTCTCTCTATCCCCCCCCCCAGTCTGAGCTCAGCCCGTCGCTTCCTCCTCCTTCTCCCATTTTGGCCTTCCACAAGTCCAAGCTCAGCCTTGTTTTCTGATCCTGCCCCCCCTCTGGTTCCCTGCCTTATTCTTGGCTGTGTCAGAGTGATATGCCTGAGTCCCAGCCACCTCCCAGTCCTGGCCTTCTTTGCATGGGTGAGTCTGGGTCACAGCTAGGGTTTCCAGATCCCCAGTCCAGGCAGGGAATCCCCCGATTTTGGGGGCTTCTGCCTGCTGCTGGCCTGCTGTGTGGCAGGGGAAGCCACGTCCCCGAACAGTGAAGTCACATGGCAATGTCCCCAGGGGGAAGTGATGTCATTGTGTCAGCAACACTCTGCTTTTTGGGCAAAACTCTATGATTTGAGCCCAGTTTTAACCATAGATTTTACTCAAAAAAGCAGAGCGTCACCACCACGATTATGTCACCTCTGCATGACATCATTGCATTGGGGACATTGCCACCCACTCCTGGACCGACCCCACGCCCCTCTGGCAGGACAATTGCACCTGGCAACCAATGTTCCTTCTAAGCTGTGGAGTCTTGTGAGCAAAAAATTCTACTTTGTGAGGTACTGGCATTAAAGTTGTGAGCCAGCGATTTTGCTGCTGCATAAATTAGTTTGCTCTGGAGCCATCCTTCCTGAGCTAAGACAAAAATGTGTGAACTGGAGACTAAAAAACTGTGAGCTAGCTCACATTAACTCAGCTTAGAGAGAACATTGCTGCAACCCTAGCCACAGCTGTCCTCAGTTCTGCCATCAGGGCAGGGTTGAGTCGGCTCCCAACAATATTAAAACCTTTTTAGTTTGAAAAATTTCCTGGAGTTTGGCCACACAAGCTCCAGACCTGTGCAACTACTTTTCCATGAGGCTGTGGGGCACTCCTGGGCTAGGCCATTATTGTAGAGTTGGAAAAATTAACCCCCAACGTGTTTAGCGCCGTTGGAGATGCACTCTATTTCTAGAATTTTAACTAATTGGAGACTTTGGGGCAGAGAAGTTTGGTGATTGAATTCAGTATATTAGTATATCAGTAGCCTGTATACATCAAAATAAATCAAACAGCATGTCTCCATTTTTTTGATTTTTAAAAGATGATTAACATACATAAAATAAGAAAGAATAACAAACTTGTGATAACCATTCACTCCCCATAGCAAAAAAAATAATCACTCAATTTCTAGAAAGCACTTGCTCCATTTTAAGTGTCAGTGTGTTCTGTTTCAACTACAGTTTTTAGTACAGCAATTCCATACCTGTTGCAGAGTAAAAGGGAGGAAATACATACAAGTGAAGTAGAAAATGGGGACACACATTAATCAAGATGAGCTGAAAAGAATCCCAGTGATCGAGGAGTTACATTAGTAGCACCAAGTGTTTAAACAATGCATTGAACTTAAGCTTGTTAGCTGAAACAGAATAAGACTGTTTTTGATCTTTATGTGCCTTATCAATATATTGAAACTGTGAGTTGCATCCATTCCTTCCATCAAAGGAGAAAATGCCCATGAAAGGATCTTTGCTGCCTTAGCTTCTGAATTCCGACCCACTCCCCATCTCAAAAGTAACTTCTGAGTGGACATGGGAGAATCATGGTATATGGTACAAAGTTCTGCAGCAAGAAGGGGAAATCGGGGGAATATCTGCCACCGCTTATGTACATTTCTGCTAAAATTGTAGCGCTTCCTTCTTTCACACAAGAGTATAGTTGGGGAATTTCTGCCTATTCCCATTTCTTGGGCAGAACTCTGTCATATCACACACGGGTCCTTCATAGGGTTGTCAGCTTTGGGTAGAGAAATACCTGGAGATTTTCGGGGTGGAAACTGAGGAGAGTGGAGTTTCGGGAAGGGAGGGACTTCAATGGGGTGTAATGCCATAGAGCCCACCTCCCAACAGAGCCATTTTCTCCAGGTGAACTGATTACTATCACTTGGAGATCTGTTGTAATCCCAGATCTCCCATTACCACCTGGAGGTTGGCAACCCTAGTCCTCCCCCCTCAGATGGGTGGCTTTTGGGGGGGCGTGACATGGGCTGCAATCAGAAGGGGGAAAATAACAAAAATAATTTCCCTCTACATGCTTAGTTCACAGAACTGTTAGATTCAAGTGTGTCACTGCAGCATTTTCCTCTTCTTTCCTTTTTGTTTTTAACTGCAAACACAATGTTGATCTGTATATCTCTCTATGGAGATGTCTACAAATAATATTAGTTGGTATCTTAGATGAACAATGACAATTGTTCTATCTCGGTGTGTCATTTTCCCCATTTAGTATAACATAAATGAGCCCTTTAGAAATGACAGGCCTGGTGCCAGTTTCTTTTGTGTGTTTTTTTCTTCTTTTTTGAACCTTTTCAGTCACACTCTACAGGGAGTGATGTTTAACAAGTATTCTATTTATTTGCCACTTGAACTATATAAATAGATATGCTGACAAGACTCGCTGATGGCCCAGAATGACATCTGGGGAAACTAGGCTTCATAAAAAAAAGTTAGAACAAATTTCAGCACACTTACACTTTTTCCTTCCCTTTTCTGTGGCTATGACATACATTTAAAATTTAAACATCCATCTATTAATTTGACTTCCTAAGTATCATGTTAACGTTTTGTTACAGAAGTAGAAAAGTTTACTTCCTCCAGTAATTTTTTTTGTGATATACAGTTTTTAAATAGTTTTATATAGACATATCATTTTTAAGTGATAGCACTACTTTCTTTCTGATGCTCCTATCTTTTGCTGCATTATATATCAAGGCCTCTTCTGTCCTATTGATGGGTAAGCTCATGTTATTCAGTAAAATTAATCAAGGCAAAACTATCCTTAAACGCATTTCATCTTTGATAAAAATGGTGACAAGATAAAATATATTTGAAAATGGCGTGACCTTCTCAGGCTTCTAAATGAGTTGGGTTGTACATATATATGTTTGCAATTGGATAATGAAAATGTGTCACTTTTGCTTGATCTCTCAGGATTTGATGCTGTAGGCACCTTGAAAGTTGAGTGAATGCTAAAGGTGTGGTGTTGAATTGGTTTCAGTGTCATAGAAGCTCTGTTGACAAGTTATGGACGACATGTACAGTCTGTGTACATTGTACATTTGATTGTTCTTTATATGTGTGCTGTGTAATTCTCTTGCTACATTCAACTCATGTACAGCTGAACATGTGATTTAAACTCCACATTTATCCAGATACTGATCCCTAGTTTCATTTGTAAAGTGAATGTGCTTTGGCTTTTTCTCATGAACAGATGTATGCATGCAGGATGTCCCTGTGTTTACGGTAACATGTGAACAGGCCCTTTGTGCCTGGTCATACTCAGAAATTTGTTAAGGGGAGATGCCTTTTGGGCTTAATTTCAATGTACTGGTTTTTACCTTTTGAAATCCTTTGTGACTATGATCACTTCTCTCAGTATAAACCTGTATACAAGCTTCCCTTTTCCAGTCATCTTTCCATGCCGTCACCTAAGGTGACTGGATCTGCCCATGTATGTCATGTGGCCACATATGTCATGTTGGCTCCTCTGCTATGGAGAGTGACCTTTCAAATAGAGAGCTCCCATTCTTGATATTTTTTAGGAATGTTTGGTAGTATTCTAATGGCACACAGGACTTTTCTACCAACTGAGGGGGGATCCACACAGATTTACTATTTTGGTTTGTTTTAAACTCTAAACCTTCCCCGCAGTTACAAGATGTCTTAGGGTAGCAAGTGTAAAAGCTTTCAGATCACTACTGGGAGGTAATTATTGTGGTGAGCCAGTAGAATGTAAAGATAACTGAGGCAGTAGTTATATGTAAATAACAAAGAAGATTTCTTTATTTACAGATAGACTTTTACTGAGTAGGATCATCTCACACCTGCAGGATTTCACCAGTACCAGCATACCATTTCCGAAAAGTCAGACTAAAGGGTACACAGACTGCTCATTACTAAAGACTGGCCTAACAATCAGGTTCTCTGTTCTCTCCCAGAATTAATCCACTCAGCCATCCTACCAAGCACAGCTACTCTTCAAATAGGGATGTCAGCATTCAGGTAGGACCTGGGGACCCCCCAGAAGTACAGTTAATCTCCAGACTACAGAGAATACTTCCCTTGAAGGGATGATGATGATGAAGAAGAAGAAGAGAAGAGATTGGATTTATACCCCGCCCTTCATTACCCAAGGGAGTCTCAAAGCGGCTTACAAACTCCTTTCCCTTCCTCTCCCCACCACAGACACCTTGTGAGGTAGGTGGGGCTGAGATAGCTCTGACAGAAACTGCTCTTTTTCAAGAACAGCTGTGCCAGAACTATGGCTTGCCCAAGGTCATCCAGCCAGGTGCAAGTAGGGAATTTATTTATTTGTTTGTTTGTTGTATTTGTAACCCGCCCTCCCCGCAAGCGAGCTCAGGGTGGCTCACATTGCCTGGCACAGTGTGCCAAGGTTCATCTACAGTCAAAACATTTAACACTGTTAAAACATTTAAAACATTTAAAACAATCAACGATTTCCGATTAAAGTGCACTCAGTGATTATCAACCAAGATGGCATAACAGGTCATGCAGGCTCAGGCAATTTCAGGCTCCTAGGCGGTTTGGCTCGATCTCACTGCAGCCAGCCTCCACCACAGATATGAATAGTGGTCATTGATGGTAACATGGGTGGCTCGGCTCCTAATTGAAGGCCTTGTGGAAGAGCTCCATCTTGCAGGCCCTGCGGAACTGCACAAGATCAAACCCAGTTCTCCCAGATTAGAGTCCGCGCACTTAACCACCACACCAAAGTGGATGCTTTGGAAGGTGGTCTCTATGACATTGTACCCCACTGAGGTCCATGTCCTCCTCAGACTCCATCCCCAAATCTCCAGGAGTTTCCCAACCGGGGTCTGGCAACTCTCCCCCCACCCCCTACCAGTGGCTGGAGGGGACCTGGCAAGCCTACCATCAAACTGTCTGCTCTTTTATAAGGCTGACCCAAAACTATCTAGTACTCTCCCTGAGGCAGCTCTGAACTCTCCCCTCCCTGTTCCACTTTTCTCCCACATTGGATGCTGGAATAGCATTCCCATAGGCTCAGCCAAATGCATGTTTTTCCTTTCAGGGACAGGACAGCCTCCTGTCCATCACAGGCAGCTTCTCTGATGAATTAGTTTGGCTAGCATGTTATGTAATTCACAGAATTTATATCCTGCCCATTCAGGTCTACAAAGGAAGCTAATAATTAAAAACATAGTATCATAAAGCACATCATAAAACTAATCAAAGTCAAAAGTAAAATACATACATAAAACCGAACCAGCAATTAAAACACAGGGTAGGAAGGAAGGGTCATTGAGGGAATACCAGATGAAACAAGAAGTCTTCACCTGCTGGCAGAATACAGTGATGGAAGGGAACTGGTGAATATTCCAAGGGAAGAAGTTCCGTAATTTTGGTGCAACCATCAGGGCTTCAGAAGATTAACATAGTGAACAGGTAGGTTAGTGTGGGAGTAGGCAGTCCTTAAGGTATACTGGTCCCAGACTGTATAGGGCTTTAAGGGTTATGGCAAGCACCTTGAATTGTACCCAGAAACAAACACGGAGCCATTGTGGATGGACCAAGACTGTAGTGATACGGTCCTTATGACCCACTCCTGTCAGCTTCTTGAGTGCAATATTCTGAACCAATTGAACCACATATATGGCTGTTGCTATTTTGCTCATAATGCCTTTAAATTGTTGGGTTGTACACAGGTTTCAAAAGGTGTTTTTGGTGAGCTGCCTTGAGTTCCTTTGCAAGGAGAATCATGGAATATAAACATTTAATAAATAAACATGTATTCAGAGAATGCTAACTTGATTCCATTTGTCTTCAAAATTTGTACAACTGGAAGGCCACAAATTTAGAATTGCAAATTGCAGGATTTACTTCTAACTTTAAAATGATGCTTTCTTGGTTACTTCACTATGCCCCACCCCCAATCATTAGTCAGCTTCTGTTGGTTGGAATTCCATTAGGAAAACTGCATTCTGCATTCCTGTTGCTAAATGCTATCTGGAGATGTATGAATTCATGAATTTTTGGTTTCTTTGAGGGTCTCCAATTTGCTCCACTCCTCCCTTGGTTCTTCTGTCACAATCTTAAGCACTAGATTTCTTTCCCTTAGAACCATGCTTGAGTTATGCATGGTTTTAACATATGTTTTTAGACATCTGCAGCTTTTAAAGTTAAGCAAAATGTATTGTTTATAGTATTTTTCCTTCCTTCCTTAAGAGAAAAGTTTCAGGTGGATGGGATGTTTAGGTTTCCCTGCTGTGTAGATTTCCCTGTCATATCTGCAGTCTGCAGTGGTGCCCAGACCCACAAGTTTAGAGCTGTCTGGATCTTATTCACTCTACTGATAAACTCAATCAATTTTCCTCATCAAACCAACAAGCTATTAACCAGCATTGATACAACTACCTATCAAGATGCATCTTTGCCATGGGCAGCAACCATTTAGCTGTTTACTATGAGTATATAGTTAAATCAATACCTGTACTGCCTTTTAGTGAATAATAAGAATAACTTCATAAGAATGAAGAAGGTAAGACCACATCAGTAGGTAGGAGGAAAGAGGAACACTGTGCAAGGTTGAGCACTTTTATTATATTCTCTGGTTCCCTATGTGTTTCGCTATATGCTTCATCAGGGAATCTTTCACAGAAACCTCTCTGGCTCCCAGGGATCACCATTGCTAGTAGTAGTAGTGCTAGCAGAGTAATTATCTTTTCTTTGTTGATTTACTTTTCTTGCACACAAAATGCTATTGAAAGTATACAATGTTGCAATATCATTTTTTCAGGATAGAACAGAAGTGAAATATGCCTGTTACAATCAACTCAGTGTTCTAATTCAGCTTCATGCAAATCAGACAGCTTTATAGATAGGGTTAGGTTTAGGTTATTTATAGATAGATGGATAGATGGATAGATGGATAGATGGATAGAACTTTCATCTTTTTTATCCTTTCCCTCTTGAAGGATGAGAATTGCCAGTTATTGGTGCCCAGTGTTCCTATATCACATGTGTCACTTAACAGTAATATCTCAGCTTTGTAATGGAAATTAAGTGGGTACATATACCTTGGGCTATAGAAATTGTCTCCTTTTCCTCCTAGCTGTAGTGTTAAACAACTGTTTATAAACAATTGATATATGTTTGCAAAAAAGGAAAGTCCTGAAAATAATAGCACTGGTCACAAAAATGCAGCTGCTATTGCTGGAACGCACAAAGCAACACTGAAGCTAGCCTCAGAGTATCTACTTGTATTTTTTTGTGAAAAAAAGACCATCTGTCAGTTACAGCAATATCTGCAGCTGTTGTTGTGGGTGGGGGACCCTCCCACTTCCCATATAATCATTTGTTTCAAAATCTAACAGCCTCAGAATGTATTATTTTAAGACAAAAAGTACCTTAAAACTTTTTTATCTTGTCAAATCTTCTTGTTCTCCATCTTTACTGTTTGGAGGTGGATTTTAAATATGGACACACAGAGACATGCACAAACATATTTTCTTTTTTGACAGATGAAAGCAACAAAGTGGATTTAAATGTGTGCTGTTTATTGAATTTACTAATATTTGATTGGTGCCATCTAGTGTATGTTTCTACAAAATCTAAGAAAAAATGCTCTTTGTCTCTTTACTCTGTCTCTGAATGACAAGCATTTCCAAAACCACTAAATACATACCTTTTCTGTCACTGAACTTGCAGAAAATGTTATCTTCTTAGCTAAACATTTTTTTTAAAAAAAAATATCAGGATCTCTCATAATATTGTTACACACTAGCTTGGGAAGCTTACATTTCCTTTGAAATTTCAGTGATAACTCTATTGTGTTCCTGGGAGAGCAGTGTGAGATAAATAGCTTTGTCATACACATCTGCTGGTGTACTTTAATAATCTCAGACATGCCATCATTCAAACTTTGTAAGAAAGGGAAAGGATGTTACCAAAAGCACCTTGGTGATCCTGTGGGTAAAGCTGTAGAGCCTTGCATATATAGCTGATAAGACATTTTCTTCCTTCAACTATAGAGCTGCAAAGGAGAATTTTAAACAGGGCTATTCAGGCAGTCTTAACTGCCTTAAAGTTGCTTTTGACATTGGGTGACTCCGTAACATATCTCTGTATATCTGGCAAATAATTTTGTTTCATTGCCTTCTGCAATGGAATAAGCATGCTAGCCTTGAATTCATTTCTTTGGCCGTTTAGCCCTAGACAGCTACAAGTCACAGACAAAGCTCCTGGCAGCAAATACATAATATACACACCTGCTCGGTTGCCTGGTTGTGGCCTCCATCTTTGTGTGTATATTGATGCAAATGAAAGACATTCTCCTCTTTGGATCCGTAACATGGAGCGTATCAGGAGACAATATGTTACTTTTCCCCATGTGAGCTAACATTTACTCTGTGCCAGTGAAGTTGCTATGTGTTCATATATACTATATAGGTAGGATTGCCAAACTCCAGGGAGCATTTGGGAAATTGCTATTACAATTGATCTCCAGGTGGCCAAGTTCATTTCCCCTACAGAAAATGGCTGCTTTGGAAGACAGATTCTCTGGAACGATACCCTGCTGAGGTTCCTCCTCTCAGCAAACCCTGCCCTCCCCAGTCTCCAACCCCCAAATCTTCAGGTATTTCTCAACCAAGAACTTGCAACCCTAGGGAGGATATATTTATTGAGTCTTTGTTCTGGTTTTATTGTAATATTGCCAGTGTTTTCTATTTGCTTGTACATCTGCTCTGTCTCTGAGTGGTAATTTATTATTTAAAAGGTCTTACAATTTCAGTGGGTGTACAAATTTGTGCATAAGCTTATACGTCTTTTTGTTAGCAAATGGTTAATAACTTCAACATAGTACATAGTTCTTCTGAGGGGTGGCGCAGAATTTTAAAAAACAGAGAATTAGTGAAATCTCTTACTGATATGGTTTTTTGATTCCATCATGCAAATGTCTAAAAAGATATCAGTGAATCCTCAGACCTGCAATGTACATTTCTTGATGTACAGATGTTTTATTTATTTATGTATTAGATTTGTATCCCACCCTCCCCTCAAAGCATGTTCAGGGTGGCTGACAGTAATAATGCATAATAATGCATAAATAACAATAAAATCCACATAAAATCTACTAAAAACAATTCAGTTATACATTAAAATTCATAAGGTGTTGGTGATAAAAAAAAAGATTTAAGATTTTTATGCAAACCTAGGGGGTCCGTGTAGTTTGCAGGAATATTTCTTTACATCCTCCCCAGCGGCTGATTGCAGGAATATTTCTTTACATCCTCATGGACCCAATCTGAGGATTTAGATATGTGCAGATGGGAACCACATGTTGCTAATCTACATATATAAAAGAAAGTGACCTCACCGTAAAATCAACAGCCAAGCCGAACCGCTGGACCTAGAAACACCAAATTCGGGGAGAGCACTCCAACCATGACGTAGATGCTCACTAAGAAGGGATTTTTAGAAATTTGACCCATGTGGGTCAAAAGGGGTAAAATGTGCTCCCCTCATTGATTCCTATGTAGCTGCCAAGCTGCTGCATCCTTGCACCCTCCCTCTCTCTGATTGGTCAGCTGCAGAGCTCAGTGTTCTGAGGTAAAAAAAAGCCAACAGTTACAGGAGTCTGCAGACAGCTAATGACAGTTGAAGAAATCAGGAATGGCCAACAACCACCTTAGGTACAGTAATGCTGCTGGCCCAGCCTCTCTGATAGCTTCAAACACACTCCTCCCACCTACTACACCTAACAGGCAGTTGTCTGTCAGGTGCAGCAGCAGTTGCAGGGTGTTTAAAGCCACGAGGGAACTGCCTGTCAGGTGGGGGGAGTGTGTTGAAAGCCATCCCACCTTCTCTCCTACACCTGACAGGCAGCTGCCTTTCCAGTGCAGGAGGGGGTGGGGGAGGAGGCAACTGCCTGTCAGGTGTAGGAGAGCAGGTGGGATGCTTACAG